>NC_067123.1:18321665-18622902 GCF_021347895.1 Acanthochromis polyacanthus
GGGGGGGGGGAGCTGCTATGCTGCTATTCCCTTCTGTTATATTTGTTTCACAGCTCATCAGAGGAGTCGTGGAAAAGATGATGTCTTGATATCCTCAGGCTAAACCCCCCTACAGGGCCGCTGATGAAAAGGGGGACTATTCTCCTTCCGATATCCATGGATGGAGGTGATGTAGTAGTGCCCGAGCTTCCTGCACTGAATGTCTGCTGCAGAAGGTCCATAGCAGCCACAGTCCCTGCAGCGACTTCTTTCACATATCTTTTTAGAAACCAAACATGACACTGCCAGAGAGATTCCCTAAAAGTGATGGTCAAGGTGAAGATCCAAATACTTAGCAACCTGCCTGGAAAAAAATATTGGTGTATGACTGTTTGTGACGTTAAATATGTACACAAATTTAGATGAATGTGACTATGTATTTCCAAAGTGGACAGTTGAGAAGGAACAGCTGCAGTAAATGTAGGAATCCAGCTATGCTTAGGCTATAAATTTCAGTTTTACAAGTAACTTCTGATTGGAAACCATGGCATTGCAAAGCTTAAAAACACTTGACGGTCCGTCTTAAAGCTGCACTAATAAATATTTTCATTTGACCTTAAGAGAATGATATTTTTCTCTCTAGAGTTGGTGAGACCAAAACAGAGCTTAAAAGGAAGAGCTTGTTGGACACATAACTCCAGATTAATACTACATGTCCAAAATGACCACCCCAGGCTTTCTAAAAATCTTCTACACACGTGGACAAAATTGTTGGTACCCCTCAGTTAAAGAAGGAAAAACCCACAATTCTCACTGAAATCACTTGAAACTCACAAAAGTAACAATAAATAAAATTTATTGAAAATTAAATCATCAAAATCAGCCATCACTTTTGAATTGTTGATTAACATAATTATTTAAAAAAACAAACTAATGAAATAGGGCTGGACAAAAATGATGGTACCCATAACTTAATATTTTGTTGCACAACCTTTTGAGGCAATCACTGCAATTAAACGATTTCTGTATTTGTCAATGAGCGTTCTGCAGCTGTCAACAGGTATTTTGGCCCACTCCTCATGAGCAAACAGCTCCAGTTGTCTCAGGTTTGATGGGTGTCTTCTCCAAATGGCATGTTTCAGCTCCTTCCACATATGTTCAATGGGATTCAGATCTGGGCTCATAGAAGGCCACTTTAGAATAGTCCAACGCTTTTCTCTCAGCCATTCTTGGGTGTTTTTGGCTGTGTGTTTTGGATCGTTGTCCTGTTGAAAGACCCATGACCTGCGACTGAGACCAAGCTTTCTGACACGAGGCAGCACATTTCTCTCCAGAATGCCTTGATAGTCTTCAGATTTCATCGTGCCTTGCACACTTTCAAGACACCCTGTGCCAGATGCAGCAAAGCAGCCCCAAAACATTACTGAGCCTCCTCCATGTTTCACCGTAGGGACAGTGTTCTTTTCTTCGTATGCTTGGTTTTTGAGTCTATGAACATAGAGTTGATGTGCCTTACCAAAAAGCTCCAGTTTGGTCTCATCTGTCCAAAGGACATTCTCCCAGAAGCTTTGTGGCTTGTCAACATGCATTTTTGCAAATTCCAGTCTGGCTTTTTTATGAGTTTTTTTCAGCAGTGGTGTCCTCCTTGGTCGTCTCCCATGAAGTCCACTTTGGCTCAAACAACGACGAATGGTGCGATCTGACACTGATGTACCTTGGCCTTGGAGTTCACCTTTAATTTCTTTGGAGGTTGCTCTGGGCTCTTTGGATACAATTCCAACGATCCGTCTCTTCAATTTGTCATCAATTTTCCTCTTGCGGCCACGTCCAGGGAGGTTGGCTACTGTCCCGTGGGTCTTGAACTTCTGAATAATATGAGCCACTGTTGTCACAGGAACTTCAAGCTGTTTAGAGATGGTCTTATAGCCTTTACCTTTAAGATGTTTGTCTATCATTTTTTTTCGGATGTCCTGGGACAATTCTCTCCTTCGCTTTCTGTTGTCCATGTTCAGTGTGGTACACATCTTTTCACCAAACAGCAGGGTGACTACTTGTCTCCCTTTAAATAGGCAGACTGACTGATTATGAGTTTGGAAACACCTGTGATGTCAATTAAATGACACACCTGAGTTAATCATGTCACTCTGGTCAAATAGTTTTCAATCTTTTATAGAGGTACCATCATTTTTGTCCAGGCCTGTTTCATTAGTTTGTTTTTTTAAATAATTATGTTAATCAACAATTCAAAAGTAATGGCTGTTTTTGATTATTTAATTTTCAATAAATTTTTATTTATTGTTACTTTTGTGAGTTTCAAGTGATTTCAGTGAGAATTGTGGGTTTTTCCTTCTTTAACTGAGGGGTACCAACAATTTTGTCCACATGTGTATTAGTAGTGATAGTTCATAATGAAAGCAGGTTACTGAGAGCTTCGTCTGAGTCAGAGGATGGAATTTATGCTTTTGGACACAGGACTCGTGCTGTCATGTGCCTGTGGAGATAACTCAACTGCTACTGGGAGCACAAAAGGAGCAATGTTGGGTGTGTGCATGTATGTGTGTGTGTGTGTGTGTGTCTCCATAGTTGTGTACATCTATGTGTGGGTGTATGTAGCACCAGTAGGTACGTGATTGAATGTGTCATTACACAAGATGCCTCTTTGTATGCTTTCCTGGTAAGTGATCATGAGTTCATAACATCATGAGTACAGATTTGCTCCATTATTGATTTGTTGAACGTGTATAGGGAAAAAGAGGAGCACTGTTTTGTTTTTTTGTGTGATTTGCCACAGCTAGCAAGATAACTCTTGTGATGATATGGAAGTTTCACAGAGGTCCATTCCGAAAACAAAATATCTGGTAATGGAATGGAATTCTACAATGTCAATTTTCAGTTTCTGAAGCATAATTTTTTCATGTTCAAAAACTTCAGGGTTTTTTTTTTTTTTAACAGATCTTTCTTAACATTTGCTGTTAATAAAGATGGCTGCATCTCTGGCCTTCATCACTTTGAACCCCACAGTTGCAGCTTACCACCATATTTTTAGGCTTTGAGCCAGGATTTTCCAAATAAGGTGTCCAAGGTATTCATAATCTTTCATAATTTGGACACACACCAAGGTGAACACTAGCGGAGAACAACCATATGGTAATACAAAGGATGGGAGTTATTTGGAGCTAGGGATTTTTTAGAGCCAGCATCTATGGGCCATTCAGAGTATGGCACTGTTTGTGCATTGTTTTTAGCCTCACGCCATGTTTGCTGCCGCTTGGGTTGTACAAGTAAAGAGTCTTGGCTTTTACATGCATGTGAACTATGGCCATATATGTGTATAGCAGGTGTTGGGCGGCAGTGGTAGTAGAGGAGGTCAAAGGAGATGGACAGGTATCAGTCACCCACTGTGGCACCACACTGGCAGAGCATCTGAAGTGACTGCAACAAGGTCCAGTCTGGGTGTTGGCAGACAAGACCAGCAAACAGACAGAAGTCTCACAAGCTTACAGAAGTTGTACCAGACCAGCTGCTCATCCCAAGAGGACTTTACATAACCCAACAGAAGATGATGGACAGCAATAGATCACAGAGGATTTCCTGAAACTGTCAACAGCCTAGGCAACATGGAGGGGCTGTGATCCTTCTTGCCTAGCTTGCAGGATATACTTTCCTCTTAACAGCATCGTTGGGTGACGGTGGCAGAGCTCTGAATCGTGAGGAATACCGTTTGTACACTACCGTTCAAAAGTTTGGGCTCACTTGGAAATGTCCTTATTTTTTAGAGAAAAGCAGTTTTATCAATGAAGATAAATTTAAATGAATCAGAATTATAGTCTAGACATTGTTAATGGGGTAAATGACTGTTCTAGCTGGAAACAGGAGATTTTTAACTGAATGTCTACATAGCAACCATCACTCCTGTGTTCTAATGCTACATTGTCTTAGCTAATGGTGTTGAAAGGCTAATTGATGGTTAGAAAACCCTTGTGTAATTACCGTATGTTAGCACATGATTAAAGTCTGAGTTTTATGGAAAACATGAAGTTGTCTGGGTGACTCCAAACTTTTGAATGGTAGTGTATATACCAACATGATAGAGTGTGAGGTGCAGTCATGTGTGATCTGGTAGCCTTGTACCCTTTGTATAGGGACCTGGAGAGTCCTCTGACCTTTCTTGTACCAGAGGTAAAGTTTTCATTTTGCCCAATATATTGGTTCATGACATGACAAATATTAGCTTGCTGACAGTAGCATTCCATAAAAGCAGTGCTGTGCACATGTACAGCCTCACAGAGCCACTAACATAACTATGGATTCATAGTCTTGTTATGTTGTGATGGAGGTAATATTTACTGATACTGGATGCTCATAATTAAAACTGTAATTGATCATTTCATCTTGGTATAATGCCAATCTGCATACAGCATTTTCCAGTAGCTGCTCTGCTGTTATTTCTTTTTTTGTTTGTTTGTATTATTAGGGTGGAAAAGGCCTCTAAACCAGCAGTGACACCATAATGACACAAAGTTGCCACTGTCATTCCCCTGTTGCTCCAAGGTCATATTTTCACAATGCAGGTCCTCGTTCTTCCCTCCACCTCTTTCCCCATCAGGACCATTAGCCTAATCTCAGTGCTCCCTAGGCAGCAAAGAATTATCATCGTTCCTCGACACCCACCTGGTTAGTGTTAGGGAGCTGCCATGTTAAGTGTTGTGGCAAGCCGCCCACGGGCTTCACCACGTGAGCTCCAGATAGATGGTGTTTATTTACTCCTGCATCTGTTTGTTCACAGAGACACTGTGCAGAGCTTGGCAGCACGCAGATGGCTGTCCAGCGGCCTCTCAAAACGGCCCCCGTCCACGTCTGCTGCCGCCGAGCCTCAAGGCATCCCGCTAAAGCAGCAGAGCAGAGAACAAAATATTCAGGCTGCACCGGTAGGGCTAAAGGCAGCTGTAAAAAAAGGAGAAAAAAAACAGGAGCAGGACAAAAGACAGAGGGTGGGACATAGCTCACTGAGTAAAAGAGGGGGAGATGAGTGCCCTGGAAAGCTGAGGGATGGGAGTGTCACAGTAGGCATCGCTTAGAAGAGTGTATTTAACAGCGTGTCTGAACTCCACTCAATGACCCTTCATCCCTTGGTCTTACACTCTGGAGAGCACTCCAGAAACACTCGACACTCGCTCATTCACAGCGCTGCCTCAGAGCCGGACAGAGCGGCTGGGTCCTAGTAAATGCAGAACACCCACATCTTTCAGCTTTCAGTTCTGGATAGAAATCAGATGGCTTGTGCTCCCATCTTTTCACAACATAGACAGCTCTTCAGATATCATTCTTTGAATACAGTTAGTTCTGGTGCCCTGTGCTTGGTCCACCAGTTTCACTGTAAATACTCTAAATTCAGAATGGACGGAGCCACGCAGCAGGTAAACACATTTCTGTGGTAATATGAGTGTTGGACTTTATTCCGTGATATTAAAGGATTACCTTTTATGAGAGGACATAATATATTAATGAACGTATGTGTTAGTTGTGTAAAATAATTTTAAAGCTGTGCTAATCAATATTTTTATATTCACAATGCCACAGTCGACTAAATGTAACTTGAAAATGGTTGCTTGTATTGATGAGCCCACTGAGAAGTATGACCTGAGGGTTGTTTTCTCTTGTTTCAGCTGGTTTGGGTTTAGTTTTGCGCGTAACCATTGACTGTTTTCAGCACCAAACAGCAGACAAACTTTTAACTAGCTGAAGTCAACAAATTCATGCTGCTTTAAGGTCTTGACCATTTCATTACACTTTATTTATACTACTTAAAGCAACTTTTTTATCAACATGTTTGACATATCTGTTCTATAATACAGTTTATGTATACATGTGACTCCATGTTCAGCTTGTTCATCTCCAAAAAAAAATTTGTGCAGCTTTAAGTAATTAATTTGTGCAACTGAAGTGCAAAACATTTGTAGGTTTTAAACATGATTTTCCATCAGTTGTGTAAAGAACAGAAGGACACACAGTCTATTAGGAAAATGTCAAAGGGTGTGTTTGACATAGAAGGATTGTAAAATTGCAAAATAAACATAGCTGTTTGTTTAATATTTTAATTCATTATTCCAGGCAAAGTCTGTTCAAAGATACAGGACGCACAGCTGTGTTCGAACACAGAGCAGCACTGCATCAGGAAACACAGCAGCCTCATTGATTTCAAGGCCACAGCTTTAAGGCTACAAATACAAAGCGAGCTTGCAAAAAAAAAAAAAAAAAACACAGGGTCTTCCAGCAAAAAACAGTGTACTAGTGTCAGATAAACCTTCAGACTCAGACTCAAAACCCTGTACAGACATTGTAGTCTGTACAGGGTTTTTATGATTTGGAGTTTGTATCAAAAATTTAAGTTGACAATTCCACAAAGTTCCTGTTTATGATGAGCAAACCTGACAAGAACATGACAAGTAAAAATCACAAATCTGGTTCCAAGGAGAAAGAGATTTATGCCCACATGAATTTAGATTTTCAAATTAAAATGTCTTCATTATAAAAGATCTGTATAAATAACAGGTGTAGGATTTATATAGCATTTACAAATTTGACCTGCAAACTATTTTTCTGAAAACAAAATCAAGCTAATTATGAATGAATATGCTTTTACATACTGCTCACAATGGATTTCTAACATTGATATCGACCTCTGATATGTAACAGGAACACTGATCTGTTGCTTAAACCAGCCTGGATTGTTTTTATGTCACTCATAATGATGGCAATATGTGAGAAAAAATTTTACTGTCCTGAACCTTCATATCACTTATGAAGAAGCCATCGCAAAAATTAAGTAAAGCAAATTTATCAAAATATCGGGGAGCGAAGACAGATAGTTTTCTCATGGAAGTAAGCAAAAGTAATCACAGAAACTGCATTATGATGAGAGGCACTGCACTGGATGGGTTCCCTCTGTCCCTTTTGTGGGTATTAAAAGGCCATATATTTTCATGGCCTCTTGTCTGATGCATCATTTGGATGTATCTGCTCATGCTCGCGGTAATTTCCTTGGAGTGCAGTGGTAATTGATTGCCCTGGGTGGGTGTGGGGTGCACTTGCCAAGTCGCTGTCTTCTTAAATCACATCTCGTGGCTCGCTGGCCTCTGTGAGGACCACAACCCCCTCTCCAGACATAGTTTGTCACCACACTGTGATAAATGACACGCACGCACGTGAACAGATTGTGGACCATCCCCCTTTCTGCACCACTATTCTGTGCCATCCCCCTTCCCGCGGAGCAGCATGTTTTATTTTGTTTGGTGTGTATAGAGGTGTTTACCCTCACTTCGGCACCGTGATTGACAGCAGAGTTTCGTGCAGAGCTGGTTATTACAATGTTTGTTTGGCCTGACTGGGTAGCAGTCATCAAATAATAATAATCATAATCTGATGGAAGGAACAATTCTTCCCCTCTTGTCAATAAAGGTCATGACCCTTATTATCTTTGCCTACACAATGCTGAAATAGTCTGTTCTAAGCATTGCCATTTTAAAAATCACGATTTTGAATCATTCACACTGATCGTAAAGGGAAGTATACAATTTTTAAATTGTATTGCATAGTATGGCATTTTAAATATTTGATATATTTACTCCAACATAGAATGCGGAAGAGTTATGTGACGATCGGCGTACGTTTGTCCTTCCATTTGTTTGTCTGTCTGTCTCTCTGTTTCATGACTGAAACACGGACAAAAGGATTTGGATGACATTTTCAGGGAAGATCAGAAATGACACAAAGACCAAGTGATTAGATTTTGACAATGATGCGGCGTATAGTCTAGATCCACAGATCTGTTAAAAATGTCTGTATCATTGTGTGGCGTCAGTGTAACTATGACAACAAGTGAACACTACATCAGCTGCCTGCTGACGATCACATGATTGTGATCCTACTACAAATCCACCTTATCGGGACTTCTCTGTCGCTTTTCTTGTTATCACTTGTGACGTGGTATTTTCTCATACTGCTGGTGGTCATGGTTTGAAGGCCCTTCATATGTAACAGATTTATATGCTGGAGTCCACTTGGGATTTCTCTGATATCACATTTGAAAACAACTTGACATGTAATTGCAGTAACTTGGGTGGAATTATTGGTTAAATAGCCTACACAGAGAGGCACCACAGTGTAAATATAGTTTACTTTTGTGAAACTAAAGTCTCATAACACAACAATGCAACTTCACATCGGTTTAAAAAAACATACACTACTGTTCAAAAGTTTGGGGTCACCCAGGCAATTTCACGTTTTCCATGAAAACTCACACTTTATTCATGTGCTAACATTATTGCACAAGGCTTTTCTAATCATCAATTAGCCTTTCAACACCATTAGTTAACACAATGTAGCATTAGAACACAGGAGTGATGGTTGCTGGAAATGTTCTTCTGTACCCCTATGTAGATATTCCACTAAAAATCACCTGTTTCCAGCTGGAATAGTTATTTACCACATTAACAATGTCTGGACTGTATTTCTGAATAATGTCATCTCCAATGAAAAAAAAGTAAATAATTTGGAAGAAACATGTCTACTTTTTGAAACGTTAATAAACTTTCCATAAAAAACAAAGTTACCGAAGCAAAATATAGAGGGATAAAGTCTCTAACGTATTATTATTGTATTGTTCATTACGGCAAATTTAAATAGCTGCTTTCACTTAAATTCCCGGTAATTTTTTGTTTACATGCAGTAAGAGCTGGTGTAGCAGGTCTCTTACCCCTTTCTAAATCCCTACTGTCTCCTTTATCTGCTGCTGCTGTGCTCAGCGATGGCAGCTTTTCTCTGTGGAGCAGCAGATAGAATGATGCCCAGAGCTCTCTGTCCTCTGTCAGTCAAGTCCCTCCCACATGCCCCCACACTGACACTATAAACCCTGATGACAGACATGGTTAGGATCAATTCTTACATCACTGGTTTTATTTCACATCTTTGAAGATTATCGTTACCAGGTACGGAGGAAGAAATACAGTTTAAAGTGGTGCCCAGGATCCCTCTGTTCTTTGTTTTATTTGTCTGGTTCGATGCAGTCTTTATTTTAATCTGTCCTAATGAAGTCATTAGCGCTTCTACTGCAATGTTTTCTTTAATGACAATGTAATAGTAGTTGATGGAGTGGAAGGTCCACTGCACAACCATATACTTCAATATTATGGACATATAGGTCACAGATGTAGGTCAAAATGTATGGAGCAATAAATGTCAGGACATTACTGCTGCCTCTCAACAGTGACAGTAATCAGCATAAGCCTAACTCTGACTGAAACCAGTATAGGTTTCTGAAAGAGCTCCCATTTGATTCCTTTAGATGGTCTGGTGAGACGAGATTCAGATTCAGAAAACTTTATTTGTCCCAAGGAGGCAGTGCAACAATGATGTATTGAAATATCTACATAGGGGTACAGAGGCCCATTTCCAGCAACCATCTCTCCTGTGTTCTAATGCTACATTGTGTTAGCACATGAATAAAAGTGTGAGTTTTCCTGGAAAACATGAACTTGCCTGTGTGACCCCAAACTTTTAAATACTAGTGTAAATAATATTTTTTATTCAGCAGCCATACATCCTAGGTGCCATCAGCCCATTAAATTACTGTTGTGAGCACATGCAATTCTCAACAATGGTCACAGTTCTCAGTTATTAACAGCTGATTTTTATTGGTGCTCCATCACAAAGCTCCATTCTGTGTGATGTCAGGATGACGACTCCACCAGAGATTTGGAGGGTCATGTTTAAACTATCAGTGATCAGAAAGGATGATATTGCACCTCCTGAGGCTACTTTAAGGTGGAGGGTGTTCTGGCCAAGTATGTAATGATAATTAAATAAAGAGCTGCAAATAAGAACAATTTTGATGAAGATTGTGAATTACCTTAACATGAACTTTGATTCATGTTAACAAGACTAAATACTTTATCACACATGTTGATGGTTAACAGGTTGACATGAATCAAAACCTGTCCTTGGACCTACACTACCAGTTAAAAGTTTGGACACACCTCCTCATTTAATGGTTTTTATTTTATTATTTTCTACATTTTAGATTAATACTGAAGACATCAAAACTTTAAAAGAATACATATGAAATTATGGTGCAAACAAACAGTGTTCATCTTCAGTATTAATCTACAATATAGACAATAATACAAATAAATAAAATGCACTGAATGAGTAAGTGTGTCCAAACTTTTGAACGGTAGTGTCCCTTTGTAACATTACCCATGTCTTCTTTTCTCTGAGTCCAATACAAGCCTTAGGTGTCTGTGGCCTTCAAGCTCCAGAAAACCTTCTTCAGACAAGTCACATTTGTTCCCTATGCTTTTTGTGTTACAGCTAGCGCATGAATGCACGTGGCACAGGGTTTCTCAGAAAACCCTTTTCCGAGCTATGTGTGTGTGTCTAAAGATTGGTTTTGACGGTTTCCACCCATGGCTTTAGTTCGTCATTATAAAGAGTCTTTCATTGTAAACTAGGGCAGAGGATGTGACTGTTGTGTTGTCAGTCAAGACAGGTCCCTTGGGTGTCTCAGCACTGACAATTGGCCCATCTCTCTCTCTCTCCCCTTCCCTCTCCCTCCAGCTCCTATCCTTCTTATTTTAAAGCGGAATGTGCAGCTGATCAGAGACGTGTGATGTTGGGGGTGATCGTGCTGTGTGTTGAGTAATAAACCTGGCTGGTTTGTTTGAATCTCCTGCTGTGACAGACTTCAAAGATCTGCACCTAATGAAGCAAAGCACTCGGTGGACTGCGGTCTCGCAGGGTGCACTTTACACACAACAAGCGTGTGCTTTTATTGTGGCTCATGCCTGCTTTGTACAGTGGGACTCTCCGAACGGTTTTCTGCACCTTTTTATTTGTGATTTTTAAAAGCATTTCTACATGTAGTCTACTATTCAGGATTCAAAATAAAGTGGACAGATCTTGGTTGTTAAATACAAAATGACATGCTCATCGAGGTTAATTTTTGCCCTGTTCTTGCTACAATACAGGTGTTGTGTGGAGTGTGTTGTAAGCAAACAGGTGTGTGTTCTTAAGGTTCATTGCATGTGTTGAATACATTTCCTTTCTCAGAGAAGGCTAGCAGAGCCAAATATCTGGTGAAATGGGACAGACACTGTTGACGTCTGTGTTTGCCAGCTATCAGTTTTCACCTTCCTTGTAGATGCATTCCTACATTTTTGACACATTGGTGCCACTAACTGTTGATCAGTGGAACAACATGAAGCCTCTGGCAAAACTACATCATGTCACCTATGTGCATGCAGTCAAAGGTTTCCGCATTCCTACTCACTGGAAGGTATTTCTGTGTTTTTACTACTTTGTTCATTAAACAAAATTTAATACATCAGAACTGTCAAATAACTAATTGGCAATTATGTCATGAAAAAAAATCTGAATATGTTTCATATTTGGGATTTTTGAAGTAGATAATGTTTGCCTTGTTGACAGTTCCGTAGAATATCAGTAACATGTTAACTGGCTTCATGAGTTGTCACCTGCAGTGGTTTGAAGTTACCAGGAGCCTTCTTGATGTGTTTGAGACCGTTTGTGTTGTGCTGAGGTTCTGTTGGTATACATCGAATGGCTCTGTGCAACCACTGTAACAATGCATATTAGCACAAGAAATACTTTACTAAGGAAAGAGAAACAACAAACAACCATCATTACTTTAAGACGTGGAGGGCAATCAGTCCAGAGAATTTCAAAGAAGTTTCTTCAAGGTCAAGAATCATCAAATGCTGTAATGAAACTCCTGTGGGCCGCTCCAGGAAAGGAAGATCAGAAGCTCGATTTTCATCCCTCCACAGAAAGACGTTACCGGCCTCAGCAATCAACGATTAATAGCAACTCGGATTTGAGCTCACAACAGTGTCTCTCAGAGTTCAAGCAGAAGGCACATGCCAACATCAGACTGTGTGAATCAGACCTTCATTGTGGAACTGCTGCAGAGAAGCCACTACTGAGGATGAACAACAACAAGAAGAGAAATGGTTGGACAAAGAAACACAAGGAACAGACCAGAAATCTGGACTTTGATTCATTGAGTCAAAATGTAAAATGTATGTTGGTTTCAGCTGCTGTGTCTTTATGAGAAGGTGAAGTGATACTACCTTCATAAAGCATGGAGGAGGAGCTGTGATGGTGAAGAGGGGCTTTTCTGCTGGCACTGTTGGAGATTTATTGAGAATTAAAGGCAGCACTTAACCAGCATGACTACCACAACATCCTGCAGAGACTCTACATCCCATCTGTTTATTGACCCTAAACACATGACTGAGATGGTTGGGGATGAATTGGAACCAAGAATGAAGGAAAAACAGTCAGCAAGAACCCAGCATATGTGTGAACTCCTTCAAGCTGCAGCTGATGTCCTCATGAAGCTGGTTGGAGAATGTAGAGAGCAAAGCTGTTGTCAAAGCAGAAGGAGGCTACTGTGAAGAGTTTAAAACTGAAAAGTTATTTTGCTTTATTTACGTTTGTGTGAGTTCTTAGTTTGATGTCATCAGTTTTGTTCCATGGACAAACAGAGGAAACAAACAAAGAGAACTCTTAAATGAGTACATGCCAGAAAATCAGGGCCAACATAGATGATATATCAGCTTCATTAGCAGTGAGTGACTATTTTTTCCTCTCAATCCAGAGTTTGTATTCTGACATAAAATCCTGTTGTTCATATTTATAATTCTTGTTTATTAGTCTGGAAATACAATTATTAAATTTAGACCTGAATTTACACATGACAGTTTGTTTGTTGATATAATAAAATGTTACTACATGGAATACAACCAAAAACAGTGTTTCTTTGAAGCTTCATCTCACAGATTTTTTTGCAGCAAAATCTAGATTTTCGTGTTTTCTCAGTTTTGTATTGTGGTTTTGTTAGCAATTAGCTCCCTAACAATGAAACAGTACACCATTTTTAGAATTATTGATTAATGAAAATTGGGCTACATTTTATAATCTTTCATTCAACTTATGTAAGACAGAAAAGGGCAATTTCTCTGTCTGATAGTTTAGATAGATCAGACGGGCCACAAAAAGCACTTAGATAGCTCTGAGAGGAGAACAATCAAAATAATTAATCTAAAATGGCCACATAAATCATACCATCCATTTGAAAAAGAATTTGAGTCTTTACAGCCACTTTTGTTTTCTCCCTCTTTGAGACATTGCCGGTGGCAGTAAGCTGACAGACTGGTTGAGCTGACAGCGCAGACTATAGCTTGAAACTTTCTGCCCTTATGTAAGGTCTTAGTTTGTAACTTGACAACTTGCTGCATCTCTACAAAGTAACAGCAAAAATGCTTAGCAGCAACAAAGTTCTGTTATTCCTCCATTAGTTGACTTTTTGCTTTGTTTCACCAACATCCACATTTGCTACAGTGATCGAGCCATCATTCTGCAGTTGTCATTGTTGATGCTAATCCTAATCCTTTGTTCTCCTCCAGCTGTTCGAAATGACCGGAATAAGAAGAAGAAGGAGAGTCCAAAGCCAGAGCTGGCAGAGAGCTACGAGCTGACAGCCGAACTGGAGACCATCATTGAAAAGATTCGTAAGGCCCATCAAGAAACCTTCCCCTCCCTCTGCCAGCTTGGCAAATACACCACGGTGAGTAAGCTGGCCTGAGGAGATGGAAAAAAACATCTTGACGATAGATCAGTGAAAGTTTGGTTGCACTCATTTTTTTAGTCCTAAGCATGTTTCTTTGACTCCACAGCCATGTATTGCTGAGTGCACTGTGCTTCTTTGATCTAATCTTGCAAACTCACCATGGATGCAGAGCTCATAATGATATCAATTTTTCGTACAGTACAGTAAATCCCCCTCTAATGCAACTGGAGACCCTAAGACGTACGCCTCTGACTGTCCGGGCAAATCCTCACCAGCGCTTCTTATTCTTCTCTCAGTAGCTATTGATTGGAGCTTAAGTGTGATGGAAGGACTTAAAAAAACACACGCATCATAACAGCATTGTGCAGCTAACACATCATGACTTCCAGCTGTCTCTGCAGAGACGGATGTGCAATGGCAACAGGGTTTGTTTACCTCAGTTTTTTTATGTCGCAATGGAGAGGAGAAATTTAAAAGGAGTTGTCAGGACTGGAATACGTAGCAGCTGCCAACAGCAAACCCTCATCAGGGAAATGCTTGCAAACCAGGCACCTGCCCATCAATCTGGCTGGGGCTCCCTCCAGCCTCCAGTTTTTGACATGTCTGAAAAGTGGAATTAATGCGGCTAATCCAACTTGCGTCTTTATCGGCTTCCGTAAATCAAGCGATGGATTTGCGTGACAGAGCTAAGCTGGGTATCAAGAATGCTTGTCAAGGCATGTGAGGGCTTTATTCCACTGTTTTTATTCGTCTCCCAGTAGATGTCAAGTTCTGCGCTGTCCCCTGAACCTTCAAATGTCGGTCCCTGCGCTAAACTAGTAACCCATGACAGGGCCAGATTGCGAGGGGATGCTAAACTATGCAGGGACGTTGTAGAAGGATGTCGTCAGTTGGACACATCAGGGCCATGCTCGTCTTGTCTCAAAGTGACCGACCCTGTGTGGAAAGGAGGGTGCAGTCACCTCATCTGAGCGGCAACCAGCTTCTCTGTCCCCCCAGAGGGACCGTTCTGCACTCGTCATGACTCGGTGCAGAGGTTGGAGGTCATAGAAATGTCAAGAAAAGCTCCAGAGCGAATGCCATCACATATTTGATGTCGGCAAACCCTTGTTCAGCTAAGTTTTGTGATGCTTTGACAGGCAAGTGGTTGGAGCTGCAGGACGGCTGATAGCTCGATAGCAAGTCGAGATAGCGATGCTTTGATTGACACGTAGCCATGGCAGCATTGTGCAGGGAGCTGACAGCATTTAATGTGTTTGTTTTTAAGCTGACTTACATATAGATTACAGTCGGCGGGAGTGAGTTATGATTGACACCAGCGCTCCACAAACGCTCTTCAGCAGGGAGTGTTTGGGAGCAGGAGGGGGGAGGTGTATGTTTAATTATTTGGTGGTGCCAGTTTTAGAATTCTCATGACACCTGTCAATCACGTAAAGTGCTGTTTATACTAAGATAAACAAATCCAGTGGCAGCCATAATGTGCGGCAATATCTCTCTTGTTGCGGTGATGAAACTCATTCAGCCGCTGACAATAAACTTCAGAGCGAAGATGGCTAAGAGATGCTAAAATGGAGCAAATTGGCACACACTGCAGCTATTAGCTCTCCTCTGTGTGCAGCTGTACACTGCCGCTGCTGTCGTCTCAGTGTACAGTAAGCTTCCATCTCTATATCTGTGTTTTTTTTCCTCCTTTCAATCCCAACACAAAGCTCCTAATCACTGTAGCTCCTCTCTACTCCACCCTCATCCCATTCCCCCTCTCATGAGACACTTCCTGATTTTACTAAACAAACAGACTGTATTGAGGCAAAATCCACAGCTGAAAATAGGACATAATATCAAAAATATTTCTCCGTGGTTATGATATAAGCCAGTGTTTGCTGTTTGTTGGAGTGGCAGTCGGGCCTCAGATAAAGCCGTAATCTGGATCAGTGGTAATTATGCTTGCTCACAGACTGTGAGAAGTTCCTCATTATTACAAGCGATTGGATCCTGATGCGCCTTTTGAGTCCTCCTCGTCGGAAACAGTAGAGGAACTCCCGCGCCCCTAGATTAGGTTAAAGCTCCAATTATGTGGTGAAATATTCAAATCCTAGTCTGCGGTGATTTAGGAGTTCATTGCTGGGTTAGCAGAGATAGCTGCGCGAGTGAGAGGGCTTAGCTCGACAATGAATAACACTTCATTGACAGTGATGGTGATGAAAAACGAGCCTGGCAGTTTCAAAGACAAAATAAAACATTAACGTTCGGCGAGGGGGCCCGGCAGGCTCCAGGCAGCGGCAACGGGTGCCGCTGTGCAGTACACGGCTCAGCCTGCTGATATTAGCCACATTAGAGTTTGTCCGCCGTCGCCATCCGTCACAGGTGCTGGCTGCTTTTACTGCCTTTTCCCTTTCTGCATCTGTACACACGAGCCTGCTGATGTACTGCAGAGCGCTCATTTCTACACTGCCAGCTTCTTTTCTAATGTTGCAACTTGTCTAATTTGTTTGGATAAATGTTCTTAAATGAAATTAGAATTCCCCGGCAACTTCCTTGTTTCGCTTTATTGAATTATGGGGCTGGTGTAATTGACTGAGATTGGGGGTGGAGTGTGGGAGGGTGTGGGGGTAAAAAAAAATAAATAAATCCAACCGCAAATTATCTCATCCTCTTCCCTCCTCGGCTCCCTCTTTCTCCCTCCTTTCCCTTTGCCTCTCCACCCAGAGGGAAGAACAAGATAAGTTGCTTTAATATCAGCCACTGCCACCCTCCCCGACATATGTGCATTGAGCAAACATATTCTCCCTCTCACACACACACATGTGCACACTAGAGTGCTGCACCTACACCTCCTCCTTCCCCATCAAATCGGACGTCAATCAGTGGAATGTGCGTCCGTAGTGCTGTTGTGTCGACTGCACCTCGTTGTCTGTGATTTAAGCACGGCCCTAATGTGCCTCTCACTTAACCCCAGATCATATTTAATGATCTCTCTCTCTCTCTCTCCACTGTTCTCTGTCTCCCTTTATCTCCCTTGCTCTCGGGTGACCACAAAATAGATTGTTTGCTTGTGACAGTGTCCAGCAGCTGTGGTGCTAACTGCCTCGCAGTAACAACCTCAGGGGGATGGATGTGCTGTGAGGGTAAGGGCTGCTCCAGCTGTCTCTGCACTCACTTCAGTGTGTTGCTGGTTCAAGTCCTCTCACACTGAAAGAGCTCCCGGGGCTGGGCTTAGACTGATGGTGAAGTCTGCCAACATATTGAGTACATATTGGATTTTGAGAAAGGGATGTCTTATTAGGTTGTCAGTTTTCTCACCTGTTCCTTTTTCTTCAGTAGCTTCAGGGGTGTAAAACCTGTCTCACTGTACTACGTATGATCCACCTGAGCTCACAGCCAGTCTGTTGTCATATTGGTCATGTTGCTCTGCTGGGTTTACAAGAGCTGTTAAGGTTAAGACTTTGACATTTTGGGAACTACACTTAAGCCAGCGTTGCATGTCATCCAAACTGCTTGTTGGATGGTGGTATAACCTCAGACACCCCCTCCCCACATACCTGTCTGACATCGTATCCATAACTTTCCGAAACCAAAAATCTGACATTTACACCCACTTCAAACTGTAACTGGTCAACTATGCAAAGAAAGCATGCTAGGTTTACCTTTAAAATGGTATATAACATTAAATATTTCAAGGTACTTCATTTTTCACCCTATGGTGGCCAGAATCTGTATGCGTTCCCATGCTACAAGCCTGGACTTTTCATTTGCAGAAGAGAGCGCTACCCTGTACAGTATACAATATAAGTAAGTGTGCAATATCACCTACATGCTGTGCTTGCACTAGCCATTCGCCACTTCGCCATAGGCGAAGCCTTCCTCAGGATGGCGAAGCCATTCTTAGCATGTTTTGCCACTGTGGCGAAGCTAACCCCCAATTTCCACATGACGCGCAAGTGCCGCCTGTCCCTGAAGCGCCGGTGCGCACCACGGTGCTGGAAATTCGCTTCAGGTCTATTTTCTGCGCTGCCGCTTCAAAACCTCGTAAATTCACTGTCGTTGACAAAGCACCAGACAGGAAGTTAAACCGGAACTTTCAAAATAAAACACAATGCACAACCTCTCGGACGCAGTAAATGCGGAAATTACCGTTTTTTATGTAAAATAAACCATACAAAATTAACTATTGGATAAAGAAAATCACTCATTTGAGATTAAAACATAAATCATGTACTCAACCATGCTAGAAGTACTATAAATCACAGAGCAATGTGGCTGGGACGAGCAGAGGGACCTTGTAGAAGCGAAATGAGGTGTGATTTATTTATTTTCTGTTTATATCTTGTGTCGTTATCGTGTGATTTCGCTATTCACAAGAGAGCCTCTCCGAGGAGCAGTCCTCCCCCTCCGGACGACGCGCCGCTGAACTGCGCTTCCATTGTGCTTTGACTTTCGGAGCAAGACAGCGTCGCTCCGCTGCGCAGCGCTGTCGCTTTATGTGGAAATTGGGGCTAATTTTGCCTAATAAATGTGAAAAAAGGGTTAACTTACAACTTTTTCGTAATTTTGCCGAGCGATAATCAAAGAAAATAACAAACCGCGACTCCTTTATTGAAGAGCGCTACCGAGTATATGTTGAAATAAACTGAAGCAATATTGAACATAATTTTTGGCCTCAAAATGCACCAGAATGCAGGAAAAGGACTCCATTTTTTAAAAATTTTAAATAAAAATAAAAAAAGTGTGGCTAAATGTGGCTAAACAAAATTCTAGCACTGTAGGCACAGTGGCTAGAGACAAATTTTCCCTAGCGCAAGCACAGCTACATGTCAAATGATTCCACATTGTATGGGGATGGCTAGTGTGACGTCACGGACCACTTCCGTGTCCAAGCCGCGGCGCACCGAATGAAAACACAATGGCAGTAGCGAAAGAACCGGTCACCTTTTTCACTGTGACATCTTATTTTGCGGATTTTCCGAAGTCGGTAAAGCGAGGTCTTAACTCTTATAACTCAAACAGAGTTGTAAGAGTTAGTGTGCTGGCAGGTGGTTTTAAAGGGAAAGTGCAGGCGTCAATGAAAAGGAAAACGTACAGTGTTGAGGTGAGTAGCTAAGTAGCGTAAGCTAACAAACACAGGATGTCAGAAATAAAGCTAGCTTTATCATCTGTGTGAGGTTAAATGTCGTTTACTTGGCTTTGTTAGAGTTATGTTAGATTTGAAAAGTATACTCTGAAGATTCCCAGCAGCACACTCTAGCGCTAACTTCTGCCGGGAGCACATGGCTAATTTGCATATGTAAATAACTACGCATCTCTTTACACTAATCATGAATCCATAACAGTTAAAATAATCTTAGCCAAACATTTTTAGCAAGTCAGTCCAAGTATTGGACTCAATTAAATCCAAGTCACATAGACCCATATCCTAGTCAAGTCGAGTATTTTGGGCAGATTGGTCAAGCAAGTCCAAGTCCCCAAAACTGGGACAAAAGTCTCCCTCGGCAGACTTTATTCTTATAAATTAAAAGTATAAACTTATTATCAGAGACTTTAATCTCGACCACTTTTAGTTTCTTTTGTAATGTGGCCCAAACACTCCTCATAACACAAAAAGACAACATAATTCAAGCGGCTAATACTAGCTAGCGCACGTTAGCTCCCGGCGCTAAATGTATTTTCTAAGATTAGAAATCCGACTTACCTTATCAGTGTCAGCCATCTTCTCTTCTCCTTTTCGTCCAGAGGAAAGTGGTAGAAAGATATCGTTTTATTTACATCATTTCTATTGTTGCAACACAGGACACAACACAGCACCATTATATCGTTGGTTTGGTAGGACACGGAAGTGACGTTTTTGGACACGATGACGTAGTTACTAGCCATCCCCATAACCTGACAGTAATTGGAGTACTTCTAAGTTGAACAGTAGAGTACTTTCTCTTATGCAACATTAAAGGTTTTTTTAGCCTTATTTGATAGGTACAGTGTAGAGGCAGACAGGAAAGTAGGAAGAAGAGTGGGGGGAAGACATGCAGTAAAGGATATGAGCGAAAATCGAACTTAGGACGCTGCATCGGGGACTCGTCCCTGTTTGTGGATCGCCCGTTCAACCAGTTAAGCTATCCTGGTGACCTCACATGTATCATTAAAAACTAGTAGTTTAAATTTACAGCAGTAGAAATACAGGTCCAAAACTAGGAACTCAAGGCAGCAAAAGTGAAGATGCTTATTACTGAGATTCACATCGTTTATTTAAAAAAATATATATATTGTTCAAGTCCAGGGCTGCACAGTGGGGTCAGTGGTTAGTATTTTCACCTTACAACTAGAAGATCCCCAATTTGCATCCCAGCCTGGGCCTGGGATCTTTCTGCATGGAGTTTTCATGTTCTCCCTGTGCATGTGTGGGTTTTCTCCATCTTCCTGTCACAGTCCAAAAACATTCTGAGGTTAATTGGTAACTCTAAATTGTTTGTAGATGCGAATGTGAGTGTGATTGTTTGTCTGTGTGTGTTGTCCTCTGATAGACTGGTTTCTTGTCAACTAATGAAGTTTTCTATGATCAGTTTCTATGTGTAGCCCTGTGATAGACTGGTGTTCTGTCCAGGGTGTCCCCTGCCTTCACCCTAAGTCGGCTGGGTTAGACTCCAGCCCCCTGTTACCCTAATGAGGATTAAGCGGTGTATAGAGAATGGATGGATGAATGGATGTTCAAGTCCGCCTTTATTTTTGTTGTTCTACATTTTTTCAGACTTATTTCAGCCGCTCTTGGCTGGAGAGGTTGTGTTGCTCTACCTTTCACTTTTGTCCTTCTTCAGAAACTCTTGCGTGATTCTGACACTTTGCTTTGGATTGTTATTATGCTGAAATATTTCTTTTCTGCCTTGATTTTTCAGACTGGGATTCATCTTTTCAGCCAGTGTTTGGGTATAATCATAGAAATTCATGATTTCATCTGAAAATGTTGCACTTATGCAGCTCCATGATATCACATTCCCAACTCTGTTCTTCACTGTCAAGACTATGCATTCACTGTGGTGGTACTGATGAGGTTCATGCCAAATAGGTGTGATCTCACCTGACGCAAAAAAAAACCAAACAAAAAAACTTTATCTTTGTCTTATCTAACCAAAGAATATGCTCTTAATATTCATCAGGATTCCTTTTGTGTTCTTTAGTAAACTTTAGCCTTGCAGCAATTGTTTGTTTTTTTTTCTTCTAGGGACACATCCGTAAAGTCAAATACTGTGCAATGTGTTAAGCACTTTCCAGTCTGTTTTTCAAAGTTAATAGCACCCTACTGTATCTATGGCATAATGTTACGACGACCACTGCATCTCTGATTAGTAGTACTATAGCTTGTTCCATACCTTCTGATTACGACTGCAGCTTAGGTGCCACTGATTTTTAGTTGGTAACTAATCTTCTTGTATCCTTATTAAATCTTTATGAAGCCTTGAAATGACTTTTTAGTTCCTCTGGCAATTCTTTTCCACTTAGAGCCGTTTACATGCAGATAGACACTGCTGATAGGTCCATCCATCCATCCTCTATACACCGCTTTATCCTCACTAGGGTCGCGGGGGGTGCTGGAGTCTATCCCAGCTGACTTGGGCGAAGGCAGGGGACACCCTGGACAGGTCGCCAGTCTGTCACAGGGCTACATATACAGACAAACAATCACACTCACATTCACACCTACGGGCAATTTAGAGTAACCAATTAACCTCAGCATATTTTTGGACTGTGGGAGGAAGCCGGAGTACCCGGAGAAAACCCACGCATGCACAGGAAGAACATGCAAACTCCATGCAGAAAGATCCCAGGCCCACCCTGGGATTCGAACCAGGGATCTTCTTGCTGCAAGGCGAAAGTGCTAACCACTACGCCGCTGAGCAGCCCCCGGCTGATAGGTTCATAACTGAAAAGGTTCTGGTGTTCACAGCTCATTTTAGAACCATGTCAGTACATTTAGCCTAACTGAACATAACAGATTTGCTCTGTTGTGTTTGATTTAGTTTCAGCGATCACAGCTGTATTCACTTTTGTTGCAATGGGTTTGTGCTTTGAGGCTTGCATAGTCTGTTTTAAAGTAGCCTATTTATCTGGGATTTTTATAAATGGAAATACTCTACTGTTCAACTTAGAAATAAAGCAGTTATTGAGAGGTGATACCATTTGGAATGATTTGACATTTCAGTCATTCTGGGTGTAATAAAAGGACAGCAAAGCAGCTCAGTTTACTGCTCATGTGTAGGAGGGTGGTGGCAAGTGGAAAAAGTGACCACTGCTGGATCCCAAAGTTTTAATTATTACATTTTGAGATCCAGAAGTGAAACTCAGAGGTGTACGAAGTGTAATGGCAGCCAGTGGGATCGTTGTCAATTCTCTCCATTGGCCACTAAAAGTTCCAGCTGACGCACAGTTTGTACTTGTAGTCATGTACAAGGAGTGAATAATCCTCTATCTGGGTTTCAGTATTGAGTTGTTGGTCTGAATCTTAAAGAGGATCCCTGACAAGAACAAAACTCAAAAAGACAATGATGTCATATTTGGCATGAATGATTTGATTATATAACACTCCTTTGACTGGACTTAAAACCTTTGTCTTATACAATATTCTTGTGAAAGCTATGAGCAGTTTAGACTTGAAAATCAGAATTTAAGAGATTGATTTTCTCAGTCCCACTTAAATATCATCTGTATCTGTGCTTTAATGTACATAGTTTTATAATGCCCTATTTTTTACATGTTCATTGCTTCCTCTGTCATTTTAATGTATTGTTTGTCTTTTTTTCCCCATTACGTGCTTTTAGCACTGCAAAGACTGATGGTAGGATTTATATTCATTTTCCAAATAAAAATAAAAGTGTCAGATATAACCACGTTAAATATCACGACCGTCGTACATCTCAGGCTGCAGCTGTGTACAGGTCTTGTCATTAATACCGACTAAAATACACAAACATTCTGATCAGTCGCTCCTGCTTGTCCGCAAATCTAATTTGGATGGAGATACTATGCGCTGACTTCATTACAGTTGTTCATGCTGAATAAACAAGCTAAGTGTCCAAGGAGTTTGCTTGAAGACACAAAGCGCTCTTTGTCAGCGTCTCTTTGCAGTTGCATTCATGATCAGAAAATAAAAAAGGCTATGCAACAGTCAATTACAGCAGCACGACGGCTTTGTTTCCACGTCTCCTGAGGCCTGTGAATCATACTGTGTACCATCCACACATCACACGATTTGTGCTGGCTGGGGTCATGCCACAAAACGTTTGATGCTGTCAAGAGCACTTTTTATACAGTTGTATATTGTGTGTTCATATGATAAATCTTTGTATATGCTAAAGCTGTTATGCAATGGGGAATCAAACAGTGGAGAAGCAGAAAAACATATAAACTATGATAAAAAAAAATATTAAATACAAAGTAGTTTCAGTGCTAGACTGATACATTGTAGAACTTTTTCTAGAACCTGTAACTGATATCAGATCATATAAATTACATGTACATTCACATCTAGGAGTTTAATTTATGTAGCATAAATAAACATTATGTTTTCTGCCAGCAAATTGTTATTGCTTTGTTTTCATTTTTTAACAAAACATTTTTCAGCATCAGAAAAGATTTGGAGTCACTATAAAAATCTTGTCTAATGCTTAAGGTGTTCATCATGGCTGTCTTGCATGTCCTGTGTTGCTTTGGAATGTACATCTTTAGACATATTGCTGACACAAAATGGGTAAAATTATACAATTTATCAGAGCCAAACACTGTAAACACAGAAAGAATTGTCAGATTTTTAACTTTTCATAAAAAAAATCATGCGTGAAAAAATAAATTATTTGCATCAGGTTTTGTTAAAAAAAAAAAAAAGAAAATGTAAAACTGCACAAGCATGGAAACACATTAGAAAGGTTGAGAGCAAAATAAAACATACTGGATTGGAAGATATATACACTAATGTGAAATCTCTCCAGAGTATGCAGAGTAGAAAAAGAAAAGCTTTTACTTTGTAGAGGTTGTAAAATGTAGATATGTGATGCACGTGAAGCCTCAATTTTTTCCATTAACGTAGCTGCTGTGGGTAAAATAGTTTTCATTTTTTTGTATTTTTTTCAATTTGTGTCAACTGAAAAATCAAAGAAATTAAACTTTTATTTTTAAAAAAGAAGCATTAAATAGTATTTTTAGAAGATTTGTAGTAAAACATCCAAGGCAGCAGGAATAAGAACTAAACAGCTCAGACCAAATGTGTTGTTAAAATAATGGAAAAAGACTACAGGTAGAAATAATATCTGTCTTGTAATTTTGAGAGCCATGGTTACTGTAAAATTGGGCAATGTGATAACTACATTTCACAGGGTTCAAAGGCCTGTTTTTTCTGGTGTCCAACCAGTACACACCGTATGTAAAGAGCTGCTCAGTGTGTTTGTGTCTATCGGTGTGGCTGCTGCGTCCTTGCTACATGTGGAGACTCATTCATGCAGGACAGATGGGCTATTTCAGTGTAAACCATCAGAAAACAAACAAATGATCATCAGATGCTCTGTCCCCACCATCAGCCGGCACAACGCCACTTTCCCCCACTTACACCCAAACAATTCCCCAACTGCTGCTCATTTCTTCTCTGTCTGCCGGGATCATGCTATCTTCTGCTCTGATGGCCTTCTCTCTCTCTCTCTCTCTCTCTTCTCCTCCTGGCTGTTTCCTGTTATGGCAAACTCAGAATTGCTGTTCAGTGTTCACTCAGAAGCATGTTGCTGAAGATAAAGTGAAGCTGATGCATCCATTTGAGTCTAGAAGTGAAAGAAATTCATTAGTCTGAGTAATTACTGGAGCGTTTTGGTGTTGCATCATGGTTGGACTGCTGTGCCGTAGACGTTCAAACCTTCTGCAGGCTTAAAGTGTGAAGGATTTGCACATTTAGAACAGATAATCAACTTTTTTATAACCACACCTTTATTTTCTTGGGACTTAAGACTAAATGATTGGGTGCTTTTGATTAATTGGCAAGAAATTCCTTCCATCCATCCATTATCTATTTACCGCTCAATCTTCATTCAGGAGCGGGGGTGATTTAGGTGAAGGCAGGGGACACCCTTGACAGGTCACCAGTCTACCACAGGGCTACACATAGAAATTGATCACTGAAAACTTCATTAGTTGACACGAAATAGTTACTGAAATTTTGTCTGACAGCTAATAAGAGGCTCAACAAACGGAACATAACTCTGCTAGGCTGGGGAATCTGTAGGCACATAACAGAAGGCAGACAAAGAAAAGTTTGACACTGGGAGCTTCTTTTAAAAAAGTTTCTAACAAGTGAAGAGGAATACTGATAAGCTGATATTTTTGTAATTCTGATACAGTATTTGTCTCCTCTAATGATAGAATGTCTACAGTGCTGCAAGGTATGAAGGTAAAACAGTATGGGATTTAAGGAAAATCCTACTTTGTGACAACTGGAATTTCACTGTTGTTTTACTTTCTGTTTCCGAGTAGAATGACTCATTGTTTCATTCTTACTATTGTATCCAATGAATTTAAAAAAAAAAGCCAATCATGAAGACTTCTATAATTATTATTTCTTTGTTTTTATTCTTTGAAGAAGTGATGTGAACTTCATGTAAGTCAAAACTACAGACAAACACAGTGGGGTACGTGCACAATCATTATGTTTCATGGCCAAACATAATAATTCTGTTTCATGGTCAAACCAAACATGTTTCATGTAGATGCAGATCACAATGTTCAGGAGGAATCTTGGACCATTATTCCTCACTGAATTATTACAGCTCAGAACGATCTTTAGAATGTCCCATCATGGTTCTGCCCCCTATGTGCTTCACGTCTGGGATGAAGTTGTCAGTGCTCAGAGGCCTTCTTGCACCGTACGCAGTGCTGTATTGTTTTAAAGGCATCCACCTGGGTTGATTTATTAATCCAAAAACATTTTCCCTGCACTGTTGCATATTAAGGCACAAACTTCAAGCACGTACTGATGTGCTTTTTGGAGAGCAACGTTTTCCTCTTTGTTCCATGCAGCCACACACCACCATTTGTGTATGTTAGACTCATAAACAGAGATGTGAACCAGATTCCTTTAAAGGTTCGGTCTTATTCCCAACATGCATATGCACACGAAGCTAAGCTTGACACAGCAAAACCATCTGAATCCAACACCGAATCAAAAGTATTTTTAGACCCTGTTTGGTGCAGGTTTGGTAGCAGAACCCCCAAACATCTTTGTAATCACCCACCTCACCCATTTTATAGATGGACTTTCTACACCCCTTATACTATGAGTTGCGCATTGTAAACACTTTTTACCCAACATCTCAAACACACTCTCAGTTTTAGCTACAAAGAATGTGGCTTAGATAATCTGTTCAAAGTGCTTTTTTGCTCCACTTGACTTTGTTACAACAGTGCTGCCATGTTCCCCTTTGGCTAGTTACGTTTACGAGTACACTGTTGGCTTTATTGATAAAATGATAGCCGATTGTTACTCCTTCAGATGGAAAGTACAAATGTATAAGTCCAAAAAGAATGCAGAAATGACAATGAACCAGAATTATCCCTTTTAATCCAGAGTGTTCTGATTGATTCCTTTTGGCAAACAACTAAAATTGAAATGAGAAGAAAACATATTAGGGGTGCATGACACTTGCTGTCTAATGATCTTTAGTCAAAGCCAGTATCAGCCCGTAAATCAACAAACTCATGCATCAGTCTCACCTTGCCTTGCCCATCACCTCCCATGAGAGAATCTCCAAGCACTTCTCTTGCCTCCCTCCTCCCACATTGTCTCACTGCTCTCACATACTTAACTTTCCTCCCTTTCATCTGTCATTTTCTCTCTTTCTTTCCTCTCTCTGGTGCCTTACAGCACTTTTACTTCCACTTTTTCCTCTTTCTGTCTTTCCTCTTTCTTTATTGCTCTGTGGCTTCCACCCATCCCTGCTCCGCTCGTGTTTGTGTAGGTTCTGGACCATATATCTGTATTAATGGCACCTCTGGCTTCAAACCACTCAGCGCTACCTGTCACCGCTCTGTTTCTGCATCCCATCATTGCCAAAGCATCCCACTGACACTGTTACGCTCATTATCGCAGGGCCTGGCCACCCGGCTCGGCTCAGCTCAGCGTATTCACAACAGCAATCCTGCCAGTGTTTTTGAGAGCTTGGGTCTTATGGAGCCTATTTACTGTATGTAAGTGTGACACATATAGAGCAGAATGAAGACGGTGCACTGAGGAGATCATTAGCAGCAGTCTGTGCAATGACAAAAGTAGCTGCCTCTTCGCCTGATGCCTTGTTCTCTGTTTTTGTGTGTGCTTGTATGCACGTGTGTTGCAGAACTCGAGTGCAGACCACCGTGTGAGGCTGGACCTGGGCCTGTGGGACAAGTTCAGCGAGCTGGCCACTAAGTGCATTATCAAGATCGTGGAGTTTGCCAAACGAGTGCCTGGCTTCACGGGGCTGACCATCGCGGACCAGATCACGCTCCTGAAAGCTGCCTGCCTGGACATTCTGGTGGGTGTTGGTTCTGGTAGTTCAAACATGTGGAGTAGGAGTGGTGACTAGTTCTTCAGTTGCGAAAGTGGCCACATGGTGAAGCGACTTTGGCACAAACGTTTCGAACATGCTGGGGACATAACGGCCAATCGGGAAGTTTTTCACCAGCAGTTTGAGTATGCAGGGTTCAGATATGCAGCTCCTTCACTGATGACGATTGAAGGCATCCACCCTCAGAGCATGGACCCGGTTTCAAAGAGAACTAAAGTAAGCACTGAGCATGCTCCCTGCACCAATCTGGTGCCAGATTCGTTGGATCACATCAAGTGTGTGATCTCCAATCATCCTGTTCACCCCCACATTATTCATGATATGAGGGTTAACACATTATAAATGATTTAATAATCATTTAATTTGTCAGCAGAATACAGGTACTGCTGTGTACCAGTCTCCCCCTCTCTGCTTAGCCTGTTGAGCTACTATCTGAACTCACCTGTGTGACTGCAGGAATAAAACTCTGCAGACAGCTGTAAGGCGTGGGTCAGCGCCCTTTATTCACAACGGAAACCCTGCATGACTTCTGCTCTGCACTTCCACCCCTAGTGGCCCCACACTGGGCAGGAGGCAGAGACACAACTATCATGGAGCAGCCAGCAGCTGCAGGTGTCTGTCAGTGAGATGCTCGCAGTGTCCTGATATCATCGATGCAGATGAGCAGAGCTGCTGTTTTGGTCTGGAATGTCACGCTATGTTGCTGACTATTGCTATCTTCCTGCATGAGAGGCGAGAGTGTGCTTGTCAGCTAACTTGCCAGGGAGCATGCTAGTTACCACCTCTGCTAGTATAATGAACCCATCCTTGGGGGTCATTGACAGGTAAGGAAGCACACTGGGCAGCCAGGCCAGTGGTGATGGAAGGGAACAGCCTCCCTACTGCACATGTAGTAAAACAGTTTTAAAACACACAATAGCATAGACAGTGTAAAAGTTTATCACATCTCTAACATTCCTTTTATTTAAAATACAAAAAAAAGGCATTAGTCATCAAATAAGTGGCACAAGTATTAGATGAAATCATTAGAGAAGCAAGATTTTAATCATATTTAACATTTAGACACCTGAATGCTGTTACTGGTTAGGCAATACCCAGCAGGACTCGTGTAGTCTGTGCTGCTTCTATTTGATCGCCTTTTGAACGCAAATCTTTGTAGATTTCCAATCATTTTGAATCATACATCCATCCATTATCTAGAGAGCTGGAATCTATCCCAGCTGACCTGGAGTGAAGGCAGGGGACACTCTTGACAGGTCACCACTCTATCACAGGGTTACACATAAAGACAAACAATCACACTCACATTCACACCTATGGACAATTTAGAGTCACTAGTTAACCTCAGCATATTATTGGAATGTGGAAGGAAGTTGCAGTACTCGGAGAAAACCCACGCATGCACAGTGAGAACATGTAAACTCCATGCAGAAAGATAGGTAGGACTCAGACCCGGGATCTTCTAGCTGCAAGGCAAAAATGCTAACCACCGATCCACTGTGCAGCTACCATTTTCAATCAGTGAATCAATACAAATCACTAAAAAACATGTGTTGACATTTTCACAAGTTTGCAGTGTGCACAGTGTGAACTTCTGTGTCTTTGCCTTCTTTGCATACATTATGTCATCATACTGTGAACCAGCTTCCCTTTAATACAATCACTCCAGAATGCAAAGTCTAGGTGCTTTTTCACCAGAGTCTAAGCCCTCCTAAAATATTCAGCAATAAGCTAAAAACCTCCCCAAACTCTTCACAGCAGTGACATAACACAGTTACATAAACACACTTCTTTATCAGACAGTGAGATGTCTGCTTGAGTATATCTAAGTATTTATTTTCTAATTTTCCTGTTGTTCCTCGGCATGTAAGAATCCATTCATTCCTTTAAACTGTGTGGTGAGGCATTAGCCTCAGATCTCTGGGGGATTGGTGGGTTTAACCTCCAGTCCAGCTCTCATTAGAACAGCCCTCATGCCTTATTGGATGACCTACTCAGCTGGCCAATAGCATTCAGGAAGATCCGATTAATTGATCGTTCCAGTCAATTCAATTCATCATGCGGAGTAGCTGTGGAGATTAGATTACACACGGAGAGACATTTCTCAGTCTCTAATCTTTTTTAGGATTTTTTTTTAACATTGGGCAGTCAGTCGTTCTCCATTTGTTAATGATGCAGTGTGTTCTTTATGGAGTACAGATGCGGAAATGTCTGCAGGCTGCCGGCGGCTCAGTGTTTGTTTGTTATTTAGGAGTTGTTAAGTGGAGCGATGTACTGTACTAATGTAGCTGCAGTAATGAGATGGAAAAAGGCAAATGGCTGTCTCTGTTCCTCTTCTGTCTCTATCGTGCATGCTTGGCTGTTGTGGTGTTTCAGAGAGGGAGGAGGCACAGGGTGTTGGGGAGGCAGTGATTTGATTAGCATTCATTGCTCAGAGGGAGAGGAAGGAAGAGACAGTGGAAAGAAAGTGATGGCAGGATTGTTATGTTTTACTTTGTGACCTGAACTGAAATTCAGAGTTTAACTCTCAGTACTAGAATCGTTTTATTGCTTTTAGATTATCAAGGATCTCGGCAGAGAATGTCTCCAAATGTGGCAACGAGCTGTAGGAGACACAGACATGTTTTATGTTATCGCATACACTGCTCTTCAAAAGTTTGGGGTCACTTTGAAATGTCCTTATTTTTGAAAGAAAATGAGTTTTTCGATGAAGATAACATTAAATGAATCAGAAATTCAGTCTAGACATTGTTAATGTGGTATAGGGCTGGGCAATATGGCCAAAAAATAAAATCTCGATTTTTTTAAGTCATCTTGGAAGATTACGATTTTAATCGATTTTTGTTGTTTCGTTGCGGTCTGTTTCCTATGGCTAGTGCTAGCCATGCCGCACTCCATGATAGAGACAGTGCTGCGAGCACGCTTCCCATTCTTTAGGATGCCTCTGCTGGAGGTGCTGAAAGAGGTTAGTTGTGCTGCTGCCCTTCGTTTTCACAGTACTTTTGCAAACCTTGCACATGACTGTAGTTTGCTCTGTGTCAGTCTTGTCAAAGCCGAACCACTTCCATATAATCGATGTAACATGAGGCCCTTTTCTCGCGACCAACTCTTCGTCTGCTGTTGTGTCCGCCATGATGGGGGTGGGAGTGTTTTGGCGGAAGGAGATGAGAGGCGGAAGCAAATGCCAGTGCATAAGTCGTGGAAGGCAGAAGAAGAATCTGTATTGTTATATATTTAAGCTCGCCTCGATTTTACGATTTGGCAAATTTTCAAATCGTCAGGTTTTAAAAAGGCGAATTAATCTAATTAATTAGATTTATCGCACAGCCCTAATGTGGTAAATGACTTTTCTAGCTGGAAACAACTGATTTTTAATGGAATATCTACAAAGGAGTAGAGAGGTCCATTTCCAGCGACCATCAGTCCTGTGTTCTAATGTTACATTATACATTACAATTATGTTAGCACATGAACAAAAGTGAGTTTTCATAGATAACATGAAATTGCCTGGGTGATTCCAAACTTTAGATAGTGTGTGTTTTCCTATGCTGCTATAATAGCCTGTATATGGAGCCACAAAACATCATCACAACAGTGATGGCAAACAGAAATGGACACTGATGTGATTTGCAACTGGAGCGTACTTAGTAGTGATTGAAAGGTGGAAACATCGAGGTCCAACCTCTTGCCTGGTCCCAGTGTGAGAATCATGGACATACAGGTAAATGCAGCTCTGTCACTCATCACTGCAACAAATCTTTCCTGGTCGTCTCCTACGGTGTTACAATGACAAGAATTCCCCATCGACATCAATCTCAAAAGAGGAGTCTGTCAAACTATTGATAAGATGCCTTCAACTGCAAGCAAGGTGTGTTTTTAGTTATTTTAATATAAATTTGAATCCAATCGGGTCGTATGTTTTTAACACCTCCCTATGTCATTAGTTTTCTATTTGTCTTCAACATTATCATTTAGCTTTTATTTGTTTATTCATCATGGCTTTTGTCTTGAATAATACGTTACAATACTCCACCTCAGTGGAATTATGTGAGTAACAGTGTTGGTTTGTCTGTCTGTTTGTTAGCAACATTACTCAAAAATGGACTTACGGATTTGAATGAATTTTTCAGGGAAGGTCAGAAATGGCACAAGGACGACCTGATTAGATTTTGGCAGTGATGCGGCTTATAGTCTGGATCCACGGATTTGTTAAAGATTTCTGTATTATTGCGAGATAACCACACGATGTCACTGTAACTATGACAACAAGTGAACACTACGTCAGCTGCCTGCTGACGATCACATGATTGCGATCCTACTACAAATACAGCTGCAGACTTATCAGGACTTATCAATTGGACATGATACAAGGAACAACTGATTAAATTGTGGGGGTGTTTCCGAGTCCCATCAACTCCCGGCGCTCACTACATATTTAGATCACATGATTCGGTATCCTTACATAATGTACATATGCATAGCACACGCCTGTGCTCAACGCAAGGTCATTTTGTTTGTGGGTACATCTCTATTAAATGGCCACATTTTATAGTGCCGTGATTTCTGCCACTATTTTTTTCAAGATTCCAGCCGTCAGAAATGATAACTGAGCAGCCTTGGCAGAGTACTTCGCTCTCTGGGTGCTTTTCTTGTTTAATTTTAGTTTGCAAATTAATATGGATTTAAGGTATTTTTCATCATAGTTTTTATTGACTTGTTTTTTCTAAATCAGTTACAAAGATGCTGTTGCATGCATTTTATTGGTTTTCTTTGGCATCTTCCGAATGTGTTACTAAAAGAAGCAGATAGTGCTCCTCCATGAATGACTGAAAAGCACAGACAACATTCACTTTCACTTTTCCTCCTTTCTGGTTGCTAATAACTTTTTTTTTTTTTTTACACTTTATTGCTTTTCTCTTGTTTCTGGAAATCAGTCACTTCACACATTAACCCCTTGATGCTTATTATCATGAAATTCGCATCATACCACCTTCATTTAGACTTCAGCCGAGATAGCGTATCCATTCCCCAAATGCCGGTTTATGCATATTCAATACGTACCTCAGAACCTGTTGCGAGCACTGCTTTCTCGTAGCGCCAGTCGGAGTGGGATCGAATTATTATACCGGGCTTTGCAAAAGTTCTGTTACACGGTTTCATGATCTTTAGAGACGTTTACATGTCGGAGTGAAAAATTCCATTAAATAAACTGAAAGTTCTACCTTATAGGCAGGTGTCCTTAATACAATTTTTTTCTCCGGTGAAGTTGTATCAAGATGGAAGTCAAAAGAGTTGAGATATCTGCTCTCCTTCATGCTGGCCACAACAAGTCTGACAGAGCCAAGCAGCTGAACATCAGCCGGATGACCGTCCACAGAGTCGCGGAGAGGCTCAAGAATGGTGAAGATCTTTCAGTGATCTTTCAAGAATGGTGAAGACCTGAAAGATCTTCACCATTCTTTAGCCTCTCCGCAACTCTGTGGACGGTCATCCGGCTGATGTTCAGCACAAAGGAGAGCAGATATCTCAACTCTTTTGACTTCCATCTTGATACAACTTCACCGGAGAAAAAAAATTGTATTAAGGACACCTGCCTATAAGGTAGAACTTTCAGTTCATTTAATGGAATTTTTCACTCCGACATGTAAATGTCTCTAAAGATCATGAAACCGAGTGTAACAGAACTTTTGCAAAGCCCGGTATATCTGTTATTTTTTATTATATATCTGATCTATGTGTAATGGACAAATTAACAATCTCCACTCATTTTAACATCAGCTGGAAAGCAAAAACAAACAAAAAAAAGTTTTTTATTTAATTCTAAATGAATTTGGGCGTCAAGGAGTTAAAACAGCAACCTGTGATTGGTCGGAGCCAACATACAGTCTGTCATTGGACTTGTAAAAGTCATGACAAGACTCACGACTCTGTAGTGACCATCTAATCGAGCACGAATATGCTGCACCCTTCATTACATACATATCTACATAAACTAGCCTGTGTACACACGCAAATGGTTTGTTAACCATTGACCAACTCATTAATTAAAAATCAAAAATATGTCATAAAGAAAGTATTGCTCATAAGTTCTCCCTGCACTCTGGGAATTGTGCTTTTAAAAGACATTAAATGTAACACAGGGCCTGACATACAGGATGATCTATATTTTGAAGAGGGAATGTAAAATTGATGATTAATGCATGAAGGTGCATAATAATGTGAAGTGGAAATGCAAAGTAGCTAAATCAGATCCAGACACAACGTCGATGCTGATGAAAATGAGGAGTGGTTGGCTGCATGTACAGTATTTATTATTCCGTGTGTATATGTTTTTAAAAGGTTCAGTTTCAGCGGCACTGCCGTTTGGGAGTTTGTATTGACCAAGTCATACTTGTCAGATGTGACAAAGCAGTGGAGTGAACTCCCAGGGACACAGAGGTGAGAAGTTGAAGGCCGACTGTGATGACTTTCTGGCTCTCGCTCAGCCATCAACATCGGCTCCCCAGCACATTTTTATGGTGAAGGGCGTAGATATTGTGCACAAGGGCTGGGTGAGGGAGTGTCAGAGAAAAGATCAAACATTATGTGTGTATATGTGTGTGTGTACGTGTGTGTGTGTCTAAGCGCAGGCCTGGCCAGCCGGTGCGAGTCACCGCCAGTAGCCATGTTTTATTCTGTTTCATGTTGCAGACACGCCTGCCACTCACTGTCAGAGCCAGCCCACTCAAATAGCTTCAAAGGCAGCTGTAGGCTTCACATCCACCATCAGTTGCTTCATTAGGTGCGCACACACACACACAAACACACACGTGCAGTGCAGCAGGGAGACCCAAAGGTTGTTCTCTCTGAGTGTGTGGAAGGTCATTGTTTTGGTTGTGCTTGTTGCCTCGGCTGCTGTTTTATGGGAAGCTCGGTAGACCTGCTTCAGAGTTCTGACATACAGTCTACTTGTTACTCTTCTGTTTATGATGGATTCCACCAATATGTCCGGTATGTAATGGTATGAAAATAAAAATGAGGCATTGTGTTAGAGGTGGTAGGTTGTTGAAGCTGGATTCTAGTTATTCCACGTCTATTTTACATCTGTTTGTTTTCTCACTTTAAAGCTGTATCAAAGGATATGATCAGTTCAACATACCACAGCGTAACATTAACATTCATTCTTGCGTCTTTGGGGACTTCAAGGTTCAGTGCTCAAGGTTGCTTTATTTATACCTGTAGTCAGATTTGTTTGGCAGAAAAAAATATTGCATTTTTGCATTCCATTACAAAACACACATTGACCCTGACAGGCAGGTACTTGATCGAGTGACAAGACGAAAAGCTTCATCGTTAGTGGATTCTGGACTCCCCCACTGGACAAATCTAGGTTCACTATTTGTTTTCAATATACAGTCATGTGTAACAAAGGTGCTTCCTGTGACAATTGTTAACTTTTTGGACATATTAGAACAAGCAAATATTTGATCCTATTACACTGTACATAAATAAAAGTGATATTCAAACAGCCCTACATTTATCACACCTTGAAATCTTCCAAATTACAACCAGGGATTCCATATTTGATCCCAAAGATCAGAAGCTCCACAGGTGGTAAACCTCTGACATCTCGAGGCTGCTGTTTTCATCAATATTAACATGTTTGGTGTCATCAAGACAATATCTACAGACTGCAAATAGGACCTTCACAGCTTGTGAGTCTGCAAGGTATTTAAAAAGAATTAGAAATTATTCCACCGTGAGGAGAATTAATAACTATGTTAGTTTGTCGAGGACAGGCCACCCCAACAACTTCAGCACAAGTGTTAGACTGTTTGATATGAAAAGTTATCTCCAAGATCCTCAAAAATAGTAATAATTTATTAATAAATGATTTCTACATTGTTACAAATGTATTGTGGTGCTGAGCTGTTGTACGGTCTAATCACTCAATCACCATAAAGTTGTTCTCATAAATGGCTTATTACTGATCATAAAGTATTTGTAACTGATTTACAGAACACTAAAAAGTCCGTTTAGACTCATAAACTCTTCAGAAAGTATGCCTTATCTTACTTTTTTAAAGTTTCTTTTATAAATCATGACTTATGAACTTCTTACACTGACATCAGTGAAGTTTAGCTTCGGGCAAAACATTTTTGTTGAAACAAGCAAAAAAAAATCTGAGCCCAAGACATGAAAGACTCATAAAGATGATCATCAATTCACTGTAGCACTCTACAATTGTAGCAAAACAGCAGCCCAATGCAAAACATTCAGGAGGCCAGGATTACAGCTAAAATGATTTTGTTCAGTGGATGCCTTCTTTCCCAGTGACATCAAATAAATTGTGAAAAACGACAAGCTACGATTGGTCGAGTTCCAGCTTGTTGTCATATCACTCAAAGGTTGCATCGAAAAACTCGAGGTTTGTAAAGTGCAGCCAGTGCAGAATTGCATTCTTCCAAACAGCCAGCAGGGGGCAACTCCTATGGTTGCAAAAAGAAGTCTGATTGTATTAAAGTCTGCCTCATCCTTGATTTATTATCTTAGTAAACATTTACCCATTGAGTTTATTGTCTCAGTAAGCATGATGTTCACTTTGTAAATTATGGTCCCATTTAGAGTGAAACAGACAATAAAGCGGGGCATATTTTAGGGCGGGCCTACCTTGTGATTGACAGGTTGCAGCCATGTATGTGTATATCGTATCCTTGAGTTCTCATGCGTAATCGTGGCTGTCTATTTTTTAAATGAAGGCTCCGTTCTCGGCTAAGTGACAGTGAGAATTTCTGATACTACGATTATCTAATGTGACACAGTGACCATCATATCAGACAAAAATATCCTCTATCCTGTCATATAATGAATGAGTTATTTTTAAGCTTAAGTTACACTGGAGTTTTGTTCAAAATCCCTTCTTGCACAACCATTCATTACACCTTATTTATCAGACACTTGAAAGTGAGCACAAAATTTTGATTTAGGACTCATACTAAACATTTGTTCACAGACAGCAGTGTACATGGGATAGACTCCACTTGTTTCATTCCATTGGAGAATTTTTAAAAGCACTATACAGTCATGAAAGTTCACACTCAGAATTGAGACACTCAAATAAAATGGCAGATAGTAATTGTAGTGCTCTATATAGTGAATAAGGAATGATTGAGGACACAGCTTGGTATATTAGTGTCCATAATGTGATTTAATGCTTTCTGAAGACCATTTCTATCCTGACAAGAGTAAAAGTCTGAGAGAAACCTTCAATCCATGTCAACTTTCGCAATAAAAACTGGTCAGCCTAATAGTGTTTAAAGCCAATCTCTCATAAAACAACCCCCAGCTGTATTTCACCTACAGTTTTCTGTGCACCAAATCCCTGCTGACTGATCGTCTCTATGCCTTCGTTCCCTCTCTGTCAGATCCTGCGCATCTGTACGAGGTACACCCCCGACCAGGACACCATGACTTTTTCAGACGGGCTGACCCTCAACCGGACGCAGATGCACAACGCTGGCTTCGGCCCGCTCACCGACTTGGTGTTCACTTTTGCCAACCAGCTGCTGCCCATCGAGATGGACGACACGGAGACAGGCCTCCTCAGCGCCATCTGTCTCATCTCGGGAGGTGGGTAAACAGGGGCAGAGTGCTGGGCATCTAGTGAGGGGAGGGTGAGGGAGGGACAGCAAAGAAGGAAGGACAAGATAAGACTGTAACTTACTGAGAAAGGACACAAATATCAGCTTCTAGCACTGCTTCATAAGCAACACTTGACACTCCGAATGGCATGTTGTATATAGGCTGTGAGCTGTTCAACCACAGAATGATAGTACTGTTATTAGTAGTAGTCTTCGTAGTAGTGGAAGTATTAGGAGTATCTTCCTGTAGTGCTTCTTCATTGAGCTGTAGTAGAGGGACAGTCACAAAAAACACAATTCTATTCTCCCTACAGTGTAACTTCATAGTAACTTGAGCTGTAAAATTCAGTCCATCTTTTTCCAAGGACTTTGGATTTTGTTTGTGCATTTTTAGGAAATATGTTGCTGTAGACATGCAGAATATTTCACTTTGATGGAAGTTTGCAGTGTTGGCTTCTAGTTTTTCTCTCAGTGTTGACAATGACAGCATGGAACAACGATTAAACTTAAAGCAAACTTAAATGCAATCTAACATACACTACCGCTCAAACGGTTGGGGTCACATAGAAATGTCCTTATTTTTGAAAGAAAAGCTTTTTTTTTCAGTGAAGATAACATTAAATTAATAAGAAATACAGTCTCGACATTGTCAATGTGGTAAATGACTGTTCTAGGTGGAAACAGCTGATATTTAATATCTCCATAGGGGTACAGATGAACATTTCCAGCAACCATCACTCCTGTGTTCTAATGCTACATTGTGTTAGCTCATGGTGTTGAAAGGCTAATTGATGATTAGAAAAGCCTTGTGCAATAATGTTAGCACATGAAAAAAAATATGAGTTCTCCTGGAAAACATGAAATTACCTGGATGACCCCAAACTTTTGAACGGTAGTGTAGGTGCTTTCTGAAAGGAGACATTCGGTGGATCGGTGCTACTATCACTGATTCATATGAACAAATTTACAATCATATTAGGTAAAATTTCAAGAAAAAGTTTTCCTCAGGACCCTTCAGATTAATGTTGTGGCCACCTGGAGTGCCTCAAATTCAGGTTAAGGAGCTACAAGAGTAAAGTATTAAGTCTGGACAGCTTCAGCTCAGGAACCATCTGTATCAGTCCAAGATAGAAACATCAAATTAAAGGCTGTGTGCAGCCTGATTACATCATATATTTAGCATAAATCCTGATCTGAAGACATAAATAGGGCTGATAGTGCATGGAGTACATCAACTGGAATAAATAAACTGATCCAGTCCACACCAAACTATGCATGACTGCTCTCCATTCAACACCGTCAGCCCATATTGATTCCTCCAGTTAAATATTGAGTGGAGCTCCAGCCCAGTTTGGGATGAAAGTAAGCCAGCCTCTGCGGGAGTCTGAAACCAGGTCAACCACAGGTTGCTATCAGTGAGGCAGCATTATTCTGCCTGCCAAACATGGGAAAGGAGAGAGCAGAGAGGGATGATGTACAGGTATGTCACAGCAGCGTCACGTAGCTGAGTGGAATGTTTGAACTGCCCTCCCAGAGGAAATGAGCCTGCGCTGCTTGTTTTCCACCAGGATACCTGAGGCATGACTAACTCCCTCATGTCTGGCTACACAAAAAATATCAGACAAGTTTCTGTGCTCTTCCCTACACACACACACACACACACACACACACACGGGCGCACAGAGTTTTACTGTACGTTTACCCTAAAAGTTGTACAGCTACACTTCTCATTATCACTCTCATCTCTCCCATCTACCCGTCATTTTCATCGGTGCTCAGACTTCATCACTGCTGGCTTTTCATTCAACAATTTATATTTATATACTCAACCCACAGAGCCTTGGCAAATATTACAGGCTCTTGCATAATCCATGAAAAGTACAAGACACCTCTGATTGCATCTGTAATCACACACCTTGCCTGCAGGTCCAACATATTCTCATTTCATTGCACACACTGCCACCTTATGGTGTGCAGGTGTAGTGTGTGTTCAGTGTGACATACTATCTTTAGAACGGCTGCTCAAAATCTGTGTTCAGTATTTGAAACGTAGTTGTTAATAATAATCCCGTGGACAACTGAGAGAAAATGCCATTTTTATGTATTGTGGTCTACTTTATACAAACATTTAATCACTGATTATTTATTGTAGTCATTAGAAACTGTCTTGTTTCATGCAGCTGTTTATGCTGTCAAAGATACAGCAACACAATTTTAAACAACTCACTAAACTCAGTCAATTTTGGCACTCATTTATTATAAAAGAAGAATGAATATTTCTGCCTGCCTTAAAATGTGAGACAAATCAAGTGGATATTTTCCAAATAATTTTAGTTTAAAAAAAAATTTTTATTCTGCTTCCCTGTTGAGTTGTGTTGCAGGTGCATCAAAAAAAAAGTGAGAATATTCTGTCACTCTCCCACATATGCATAGAGTATTACTGCACCTGATGTATTTTAATTTGATATATTACCTTCAGCTGAACCTTTTACTGAGTGCGGTTTGCTGGGAACTTTGCAATATAGTATATAATATAAATATAGTCTTACGTTTCAATATTTCTGTAACTGTTAATGATCGCAATGTGGAACAATAACTTTAAGAAACTTTAAAGTAATACTACAAATTACAAATAACTTGGGTCTTTGTTAAAGCCATTAGTTTTATTGATTGTAATAGAAGGGTACTTATCAAAGCCTTTCCTGGAATCTCAGAACTCCTAATAAAACTAGAATCAACACCTCATGGTGTCTAGTCTCAGCTCCCATCCATGTCTGTCCATATTCATGTTATTACTGAAAACTTTGAAGTAAGAATGTCCCAGTGAAAGGTTTTCCACCCCTGGTAATATCAGTGCTATCAGTGAGTGTTCAATTTACAGTATAAATGAATCAGTTATTGATTATTAATAATGCTGCATTGATTGAGAAAATGATGTGTACACAAGAATGATTTCATGTTTGAAATATGTTTATTTTTCATTTTATGATGAATTTTGAACATTTTGATAATTGAAAAAGAAGAATATGACACAGAACAGCAATAGAAGAATGAATGAATCCTTTTTGTTGACATTTTCCCACTCTTTTCCTCCAGCTGTTGCTGCTCCTTGTCCCTATAAATTTGTGTGCCACCTCTTCTATGATATTATCATTGGTAAAGAGCTTGGGGTAGTCATACGAATATTACAGTTTCTTTAAAAATATAAAAGGAATGATATCAAAAACATGTTTTTTGAGGAAGAGCTGGAGAATGAAATGATTAAAACTTTTCATTACAAAGATATTGCAAGAAAACGACCACACCGGCCATTTTTGATCCACTTGTGCATCTGAGGGTTAAATATACAACATATATATTTACAGCAGTTGTGGTGTTAAGGCTCAGCAGTCCAGACGGAAAATTTCCAGCTAGCTGTCTTCAGTCTGTACAGAAACTTACAGGAACATGATTTATTAAAATGTTTTCAGATCCATATATCAGTTTGTATGCAGTCTCTGATAGTTTTTGATAACTAATTATTACAGGATTGCCGAATTAGATACTGTATACGTGATCTGTGATCTCTGTTCATATTTCACCCTCCAGTTTACATGAATTTTGATCAGACCTGTCCTGCTCAGGCTACATAAATACATGAAAACACTGATAAATGATCAAATACAGTAGAAAGAAATACAAGATAACAGCTTTCATTATTGATCTGTCCGATATTCAGACAGTGTTGGGCAGTAACGTCACTACAAATAGCGTCGTTAGTAGTTTAACTACATTTTTCTGTAACGACGTGGTAGCGTCGTTGTTTACAAAATCAAAAAACGTTTCAACAGCTTAGCTAATCTTTTGGTCATGTAGCGCGGTAGCGAACGCAAAAAGCTACATTAAAAATGATTAATGTTGAACTGCTTGAAGCGGAGCTTTCTGCTCTGCTGCAGTCTCATCTCACACTTTTAAGGATCAGACAGTGACATCATCTCCAACCGCCGACATGTCTGTGTCGACCAATAGAAGCGGAGGAACTGTTGATGTCGTCATTCAACAGTCCCTTCCACTGGATCCACACACACAGAGGCTCGCTTCAGTTCACTGAGAGATGGCAGAGAAGGAGTCAGAGTCACCGTGGCCCTACCTAAATAGTTATCAGTTTTTGTGAAAAAACGGAGAAAAGTTGTTTTCAGATGCCTACTGTGCCAGCCCAAGGCGAAGTTTCTGTCAACTTCAAAGACGTCAAATACAAATCAGAGAACCCATATACAGGTGACTACCGAATATGCACAACCAGCAACAATTAGCTAACCACCACATGTCAACCGCAGTATAAGATGCACACACAAACGAGCTACTTTTCAACATCTAAAATTCGCGTGGCAGTAAATTAATTAAATTAAGCGTAAGGTTGTGGTGGCAGTGTGTGAATATGTATAAATTGGGGGATTAAATAATTAAACTGATACATATAGGAGGGAAGAGGTATGGGAGAAAACGAGGTAACAGTAAAACCAAAATCTGTCTTCTTCAGTATTACTGTTAACACTAATGAGCAAATGGCTGAAAAAAATAACAGAAAGGGAAACAAAAGTGATGGCATAAATGATTAAATATCTTAATCTTACACTCAAGACCAAAATTGAGTTAAGTAGTAGTGGATACAGCACTTTGGGAAATCATTGAATGATTTTACATAGATATTAGACTTAAGAAATAAAACTTTATTTAATGCCTAACGTGAATACCCAAATTATGTATAAAATTGTCTTACTATAATATTGCTTACTTTATATGGAAATTATATCAAATGTAACCTATTATACCCTCCAATGTAAGTGGTGTGTTAATATAAGCTACTGCAACTTAATTATCAGATACATTATGTCTGCAATACAAACTAAAAAGAAAATCACAACAATGATTTCTAATGTAAAAAGGTTGATTCATTTTAAATATAGCTGCACATATTCCTCAGTGTATCAACTTACTAAGTTTGGAGCACTGAGAACAAAAATGATAGTTTAATAATAAACAAGTCAGCATTTTCTTGTCTCCGTTTGACTGACTTCATTAGTCCCTGAAATTTTTTGGTAAGAAAAAAAAGTAACTTGAATGTATTAAGCTACTTTGGCCGTATTGCTGTAGCTTAGCTTGCTACATTTCTGTGGGTCATAGCTTCAGTGTAGTGAAGCTTGATTTAACACAGAGTAGCTGGTAGCTTAGCTCATTACAGTTTCCAAGTAGCTTGCCCAACACTGTATTCAGACTATCAGCATGTTCAGATATTATTTTTACAATCTTCACTTCCTGTGCCAGATGTTTCTGTGTCGTTAAAATATCTTGGGAATCAAATCAATCCAATGAAAACATACAACAGAGTACAGTTGAACCAAGCATGGCAATCAGCCACAGAGAATACACCTTCAAAATCAGACAAATGAAGTCTAAATCTTCAATTTAAAAAACTTAAAAGTTTCTACCATGTCATATTGTTGGGCCAGCTTCTAAACCAATCAGCTGTTTGATCAGGTCAGAACCCGACATTTCCCATCATGGCCTGAGGTTGTACAGTTGGCAGAGACCAACTGTGACATGTGGCTTCACCATCCATTTTAAGTATGTCCTATGACTGGAAATGATATATAATAAAGTAACTAGTAAATGGTCTGCTTCTATCCAGTACCTTTCTAACCTGAGCTAGGTTCTTCAAAGTGCTTTACAATGTGTTTCTCATTCGCCCAGTCACACACACACACTTACACACCAGTGGCAACAAAGCTGCTATACAAAGTGCTCAACTACCACAGGGAGCAACTTAGGGTCCAGAGTCATGCCAAAGGACACTTCAGCACATGAGGGGCCTGGAATTGAACCGCAAACCTTATAACTAGTGAACAGCCCGCCCTGCCAGCTGAGCCCCAAGAAGGCCAAATAAGCCGGATATAAAAGACAACTAAAAGCAAGAGTCAAAGGAAACCAAAATTCCAAAACATGTTTTGATGGCAGATTTGAGCCAGCGTCTGTGTTCAGAGAGCAGAGCCGCTGGTCCATTTGGCCACTTTGTCTAAAGAGATGCACAGCTTTGAATACCACATCTGCAGATCAGTTCTGACTCGTTGAGTTATTGCCTCCCTGCTGTGTGAGATTTCACACTTATCAGGACTGAGCAGCACTTATCAAAACAAAAGGATTGAAATAAGTTTTCGGCTCAAGTTATCTAATTGTAGCTATCTGCGATCTCTCCTCTGCAGCGAATGAGCTGACATAATGAGATAAACTCTTCTTTCTTAATCAGACCAGGCTTCATGCTGTGATACATGTATTAGCCTCTAGCTCGTCTACATCAGATAAAGCTGAGACATGAATTTGTCATAGCTAACTCTGCTATAGTCTGACTTGATTTGTGTGTGTATATGTGTGTGTGTGTATCAGACCGGCAGGACCTGGAGGAGCCCTCTAAGGTGGACCAGCTTCAGGAGCCACTGCTGGAAGCTCTGAAGATCTACGTGAGGAAGCGTCGACCCAGCAAACCGCACATGTTCCCCAAAACCCTGATGAAGATCACAGATCTGCGAAGCATCAGTGCTAAAGGTAGGAAGGAGATCAACAAACAGTTACCTATAAAAATTCCTGTTTCAAATAGCAGGATATTTCATAAAGGAGAGGTACAGTCTGCTGCAGTGGAAGGAACAATCTGTCTGTCACACATATGGACTCAAATACTAAATAGTTACATGTTTGCTATGTATTTTGACTGAGGGAGTCCAGAAGGTGCTTAACCCTCTACAATGTCCTTGTTTCTAGGCTAACACTTCCAGAAAGTTCAAATACTTTAGACTTGTCATTTTAAAAAAACCTGCTGCTCTGATCACTTGGTTTTGTTCTTTTGTTTGTGACCTCCATTGTCCAGCCCAACAACGCTTGTTGTCCATTTTCATAGACGATGCCAACAGTCAGAGGGAGTTTGAGCTCATCATGTCTCCAGAGGACTTACTTTTCTTGGGGTCTTAATCCTGCTGTGAACACACAGTAATAAAGAAACTTTCATCTGGATTACAGTTCTTAGACATTAGCTCGTGGGAAATTTGAGTTCCTAAAACATTTGATGGAAAGTACCTATTTGAATAAAACCTCTGACCTGGACTTCTCACTCTTCATGTTAGTACATTTTCAAAATGAAGTTCTTTTCCACTACCACTCCATTAAATTGGAAACAGATAAGTAAACTCCTGTGCATAAAACTGATTTGTAGACACACATTTGGTGTTTACAGATCCATATCTGTACAGGATACAGAAATGTCCATGAACAGCTCCCTTGTTATGTTGTGTCAGTTAGATATTCATATATTTGCATTTATATACCTTAGTGGCAGTCATGAGACTCCACACTGGTCGCTGAGTTCAGCCTTGATTAGTCCGATATGAATTCCTCCCAGCTTTCCATGTCATAAAAGTACCTGTTTACATGTACAAGAATTTTGTGATCCATGACTGACCTTGTAGTTGGAACAAGCTGCAGGAGGTGGATGCTCACAAGACAGTGGCTTATGACACAACAACATAGCAGAAAATAACTTTTCATTTCTGTTTGGGTTAGCATAGTCGCCTTGCAGCTAGAAGATCCCTGATGGTCAGCCCAGAATGGGCATGTGATCTTTCCGTGTGGAGTTTGCATATTCTCCCTGTGCATGCAAGGATTTTCTACGGGCTCTCTGGCTTCCTCACACAATCCAAAAGCATGCTGAGGTTATTTGGTGACTCTTAATTGTCCGTAGGTGTGAATGTGAGTGTGATTTTTTTGTCTCTTTGTGTAGCCCTGTGACAGACTGGTGACCTGCCCAGGGTGTCCCCTGTCTTCACCCTGAGTCAGCCGGGATAGACTCCAGCCCCTTGTGACCTTAATGAAGATTAGGAGCTGTAAAGATAATGGATGGATGGATAAGTTTCTGTTTGCATATTGACAAGGACATTTACAACATTTCAGAATGAAGAATAGAATGGGGCACATATTGGACAGATGAAAGTGAGGACGTCTGTCCTGCTGTTGCCTTTTCAGCAGCATTTGCATAGCATTTGTCCGAATCTTCCCATCTAGTAGAATACACTGACAAAGCTAACAGAGGTGACTTTGTTTGGTTGAGGGTATGGGGAGCTCCAATGTGCAGGTTATAAAACTCCCATAGAACAAAAGTAGTTTTGAACAATTTGAAAAAGTTTCAGTCTTATTCAGATGTCTCTGATGTGGGGAACTGCCGTTGTATTTTACTAGACTTGCCACTATAATATGTAGAGAAGCTTCTGTCCACTGCCGTGAATGTCAGTGACTTGTGTGGGAATCCAAACAAATATTGTCCAACAGAGCAGCAGCGACGACAAAGGATGAAGTTTTTACCTTCCAGCTTCCTGTAAAACAATTGATTTTAACTTTCTGTTGCTAACTTTTAATGCACATTTGGGACTTGCCTATAGTGCTGAGCCTTTAACGCCATATGATCCTGTGTCTACTTAACGATCCTCAAGTGCCTCTCTGGAACCTTTTTCACACTTGTGCCCCTTGACTTCAGAATGACCTGCCTGAAGAAGTTATTGGAGACTTCCCTATACTTTATCTCCTCTAGATCTTTCTTTAAACCCAGTCCTTTAAACTTTCCTTTCTGTAACATTATACAGGTTTATCTGGTTGCTTTACCAGCTTATGTTCTTACTGATGCTTCTACTGTTTGCTCGGCTTTTATTTGTTTCCCAATCCCTGAAGTTTCGTAGATTGTGGGTTTTACTCTTTGGCTTTATTTTCCCCTTTTTGGTGTCCTTTAAAGCAGCTTCTTTATGCCACATAAAAGGAAGGTATAGGGATTCCTGCCACTGAAAGCTATTTTATTATATATGTTCTCCAAAGGTTGGACTCGTGTTGACTTCACTCAACAGTGTGTAAAAACAGCAATGAAACCTGCCTCATTTGCATTAAAAATGGCTATGAGTAAAATATCCATCCATCTATCCATTATCTATACAGCGCTTACTCCTCATTAGGGTCATGGGGGGCTGCAGTCTGTCCCACCTGACTTATGCTGAAGGCAGGGGACACCCTGGACAGGTCACCAGTCTATCACAGGACTACACATAGAGACAAAAAATGACACTCACATTCATACCTATGGACGATTTAGAGTTACCATTTAACCTCAGCATGTTTTTGGACTGTGGGAGGAAGTCAGAGAACCCAGAGAAAACCCACCCATGCACAGGGAGAACATGCAAACTCCATGCACAAAGATCCCAGGAAGTTTGGGATGCTTGCTGGAATTCTGTTGCATCACTGACACTTTGGTCATTAACACTGGTCATGGGGAAGGGGGTGATCAAGACCACGAGAGGTGCTTAAAGACCAGAAAAGCAAGTAAGTGGTTAAGATTTCATGTCCCAATTTTAAAACTAATTTGCAGGAGCAGAGCGGGTCATCTCCCTGAAGATGGAGATTCCTGGTTCCATGCCGCCACTCATCCAGGAGATGCTGGAGAATTCAGAGGGCCAAGACGGCCAGAGCAGCAGCAGCAGCAGTAGCAGCAGCAGCAGCAGCAGCAACAAAAGCAGCAGCAGCAAAAGCAGCAACAGCAAAAGCAGCAGCAACAGCAGCAGCACTTCAGCCGAGGCGGAGGCCAGCCCCAGCAGCAAGGGCAGCCCCAACGAGGATGCCACCGCTCTGGAGTCACCGGAGTCCTTGGACACCGAGGGTGCTACGGCCACGCCACCCAGTGACGAGCCCTAGGAGGCGCCCGCGGGTACCTCTGAAACTCTCTCTGACATTCCTTTGCACAAAAAAGAACAGCCGGGCAAGGCGCCAACCCCCTATAAACCCCCCCCCCCACCCCGACTCCTTCGCTTGGTATTACGTTATCTTTATATCCTCGTCCTAGTTTTCTCTCCAAATTCCCTAAATTCACTCTTTAAAAAGAAAACGTCAACACGGAGGCCTCAAAGGATCAGTGCTTTGTGTATAATTCTGAATTGAGCTCTAATTTGGCGTGGTGTCTCTGGGACCGGGACTGTGACAGGAAGGGCATGGCCCACGCAAACCGCCAGAGATGATACTCCTCAGGTCTCCTGTGTAAATTCTTATCTGCATGACGGGAGTTTGATAAGTGGTTTCTCTCTCTTTCTCTTTTTCTCTGTCATCTCTTTCCATCTCTCGTATTGTTGGCATATATACATTGTACATACCATTGTATGGTTAGGTCTCTGTTTCTATGATGAATTTTGTGGTGCTTTTTTCATTGTCTTAAATATTATCTTTGAGGCGATACATCAAGGTTTAAAGCAGGACTAATTCTAAGTCCGTGAAAAAGTTATCTAGAATGTTATTGCATATAGACATTATGGAAGTCTAATATTTTATATTTGTTCCTATATTTAAAACCGTCTTTGTCTTTTATAACACTTATTGGTTCATGTCTCTACATGAATGAGTGTACATCCACACCGCCAGAATGCAAAGCTTCTCTCCATATCGACAGCCGAGTCTGTTCAACTGTTTCCTCAAAGGAGGGAAGCACAACAGCAGAAGCCTTCGATACACACTCATCAGACTGACAGCGTCTGTTCCACTTTCCAGTCTTAACATGAACCGCCGAGACCTGACGTAGCAGATTAGATTTACAGTAAACCAGTCTATGAAATGAGCTCATTTGGTGGATGTATGTCCTCGGTAAATCAGTTTACCTCACTGTCCAAACAGATCGGGGAAATTAGGTAGCTGATAGATGCCAGAGATTTTTCTGCAGCAGGCTGTGATCACATAGACCCCTCTCCCTGTTACTTCTTACTTCCCCATGATTCAGGTTTAACCCTGTCGCACTTTATTATTAACAACACGTGTTCAGTTAAAAGTTTAACAATTTTGTTTCCTTTAAAAAAAAAAGCTCTTTTAAAGTATCAAGTCGATTTGTACTGGTGTCTATTGATTCACTGATATCAAGAAAATGTCATCAGTCTACTTGCTCTTTATTAATCTAATTTCTACCAACATGATTTCCTTGTTCGATAGAAAAAATACATAAAAAAAAGTCTCATAGCCAGGAAAACGAACCGGCATCTGAGAATACAGATGCCGGCGCAACATCAAAGAAAGCTAAGAATAAATCCCTGAAATGGATGTCATGGATCTCTGTTTCCAGACTGGCTGGTTGGCTTTCTGCTGTAGAACGCAGAGACAGCTCTAGTGTAGTTTTAACTCACTCCGTGTAGCTTTTGCTGAACAGTTGCCCAAGAAACAAAGATGGTAGTTTACTAAAACATATAAATAAAATTTTGGCGACTTTCCACTGCAGTAACTTGGAGCAGACACAAGATGGTGTAAACAGCACCGTAATTGTTTCTTTCAGCTTTTCTGTTTTCATTTTGTGGAGGACCGTTATGTTAGACTCTACTGTGAATTCAACCGATCAGGGTTGATGCCCAGGCAGCAGTATTTCAGGGCTGCTCAGAAGTAGCTGCACATGGGCTGAGAGCTTTTTTTTCCCCTCCAGGTTCAATTCCTGCAGTCAGAACCATAAAAGGTTCAGGTAGCCCTATAGCTACCTGCAAATTCCTGCAATGGAAAACAGTCTAATGTTTGCCGCATTATGGACACACCTACTTGCAGTTTTACCATCCAGTAAAGCAGTAGCTAATCTCGTTAAAGTGCTAGCTTACTCACAACTTACCTGATGGTCTGACCAATCAAATATTACAGAAATACGACTCACATTTTGTGAAGCTTGAGGTTTTATTAATTGTTGCTGTTGAGCATGTCTGTTTTATGAGATTGAAGACAACCATCTTCTCTCAATTAAAGTTGTTTTTTTTTCTGCAATGTAAAATTAGCTTGATATGAACGATCATTGCTGTTCAGGGAACTACTGTCAACAAAGTGTTAATCTGTAGACGTCATCCCAGGAATGGTTAAAATTCACAGTATACAGAGTCTTTTTATGAAATGTGCTACAATCTTATTGGTCAAAAAAGGTTGGATAGGAGCCGTGGTTTAGACTTAGCCCTCTGTTGTTGGTGCGCAGGCATGTGTTCAGCCTTTTAGTACACAGTTCCTCCAATCATTTGTCGCCATATCCTGAGGAAGAGCCCCTACCCATTAGGGCTGGCCCGAATAGCAGTTTCTGGGCTCTAGTTATTTGGCCCCGATTACTGAAAAATATCTGAATATTGGGTTTGGTTCGCAACATCCAACGGTGGGGAGGGGGGATCCAAATATTGGGATCTCAAAATAAATATTCAAATACCACCATCACGACCAAATATTCAGATATTTATGTCCAGCCCTACTCCCTATGTGGTTGATAAGTTTCTGTCTGTATTGTTTTGTTCCCTTCACTTGTGCCATTAGAATTCTTGCTTTCTTCGTTGACTAGCAGTGCTGGTGTTTGTGTTTGATCCTCCAGTGTGATCGCAGCCTTCAGCAGCTTTGACTTTTAAAAAATGAATGCTTGAACGTCCGCCTAATGAGTGTGTATCTACCGCTAACAGCATGTACTACCAACCGCACATGGGCTCTGTTATGGCCTTACGAGATGAGCTCCTCAACCCGCTTTTCTCTCCCTTTTCAGAAGTGTCTTGTTTGAACCGGTGAAACATGGGGGCAATGCAATCCTTAAAACACACTGGTGACCGAGCCGCGTGGGTCGGGAAGATTGTACACTAATGTAGAAAGCACACGTTGGGGTGGGATCCACGAATCCGCTCCAAACGTTCGCCTTGCTCTTCAGACTTGACAGTGTAAGCTACATTTAACGATGCAAAAGGAGATTCCACATGACCTTTCACCCCGCCCCCTGAGAAGTGCAGTCGCGTAAAGCTTCTCTTTGGACAGTCGATCCAACTGAGCTCTTAATCTCATTGGCAGGGAAGTGGATGGTGTGTCTTACATCCGATGAAGTGGTCCCGCTGAAATTAAAAGATGATCCTGGAAAGCTGCTTTTCTCCACAGCCGAGGTCACATATGATAGTGAACAATAAGAAATAAACTCTCTTATATCCTCTTATAGGACCCAGATCCCTCACTACCCCACTGTCCCTGCTGGCCGAATAATAACTCCATTCACTGTAATATGAAGTGTCTGTTCTCTGACGGCACAGGGACAAACTAACTGTAGCACTTAAACCTGCTGAACCTTTGAAAGGTGGCTGTAGTACTGAAACTGAACAATATGAAGGCTAACAGCCAAGACCGAGACCAAGATCAACTATACACTCATTAAGCACAAAAGTTATAGATCACGGAAAACACTGATAATAAACAGCTTTTGAATGACTTTCACTCCCCTTATATAAAGTAAAGGCATTAAGGAGTAGACGTCTCAGTTTCAGTTTTGGCACTAAATGACCGTTTTTAGCAGATATTTGTGCCAGCAGGTGGGGATTTTTGTAGATTGAGTTTTGAATTTGACCCAAATTAAACTACACTAAAGTTCTTAAACTGAATTTCAGGCAGTGGTCGCTCGTAGGACTGGTATGTTTTAAGCTTTTCAAACAGTTAAATGGTTGAATCTCTTCTTTTTTGCGTCTGTTTTGGAATTTTGCAGATTGAAATTCTTTAAAGTTGAAATGATTGTTAAAAACCTTTCGTCTATTTTATTGGATCTTATCTAATTGTGTAGGGCTCGACAGTTGTCTGGACAACAAAACAGTCTCTCTCAAGGTGCACTTGCTCACATTTTCTTCATCTAGCAAATAGAATTTGTTTAGGTGACATGGAACCTTTTATGCGATAGCTGAAAGCAATAATTTATCATTTCTTGCTGATAATAAAATGAGAGAATTAATTTCTCACTGGCTGTCCATGAAACGAAACTAGAGCCCTGAGTTTAATAACATTCCTCAGCATAAAGATTTAATTTAGCAGACTACACATTTGAACCTCACTGGTTTGTTTAATCTGTACGTGTTGTCAAAGTTACATGTGGAACTGTGTCTTGGTAGCGGGCAGCAAGACCCCTCCATGTTGCTACTGATCACCAAGAAACCCATAAATCACACAACACTGCTGTAAAACTGTCCCTTTAAAGGTTAGGCATGACCATTCATTTTTGAGTTAGAACACTTTGCTAACCCTAACCCACTTTTTGGTTCTCATGAGATTTGAAATCATTTCCTATTGCACAACATTTACACCGTGGCATTTTGGTCAAGTGCCCAAACTTTTTAGTTATGCTTCATATAAAGAATTTCACCAAACACTGCATCCATGGCACATATATTCTGGCAAGACTCACGTTCGATAGATGTAGATCGACTAAAATTTCCAAAATCTCATTCACTCTTTGCTATCTTCATGTCTGTTGTGGAGGATGAAGGAGTGGCTTCAGACACACACTGGTTCAGTTGTGACAGAACTGTGGGTGCCTCGTTGTTGACCTTAGGAGCAGCAGATGATGAAATATTGCATTTTATGTCATTTGGTGAATTCAAAACCTGTTTTAAAACCAAATGGAACTTTGACGCCTGCTCTTTGGCAGAAATATCTTCTCGTACACTTCGCCCTAATCAACTCGTGTTTGATCCTAACCGGCGAGGCGACCCTTTAGGGCAGTGACGGGTTCTGGGTCCCAGCGGCACAAAGTAAAAAAAAAAAACATCTGCATTCCATCCCTGCTAGGAAATACATATCATAAGGGAAACCAGAGCTGTTTCAGTTTTTTTTTTGTTTGTTTTAGCGTGTTTGAATGTGAATAATATCATGGACTCTGTCAGAAGGATGATATGCAGTGTTAAGGAATACTTACTTCTATCTCAATGTAACAAAGGAAATTCTCTCCCTTGGTTCTCTCTCTGTCTTGCTCTCCTGGTGAGAGATGAAGGGAGATGTCTTGGTGTTTTCCTTTCTTTCTTTGTTTTTCCTTTCTTTTTTTTTATGAAGCTGGAAAACCTTCACAGCCGAAGAATGTCCACATCCATCCCTGCAGCGTCAGGCCAGCCCTCCGGCACCTGGATGCAGCAGGGACTGTTATCTGTTCCTTTAGGAAACAGCGTCACAATGCTGAATTACTCTTGTTCGTTTCTGTTGAATGTTGTACCGACGTAACTGTAATACTCTACTATCTAGCTCACTGCAGAGATGTTATATAAATGGTGTGTGCTTTGCATTCCAATTGGCAGCTCTGTGGAAAAGACGCTCTGTTATTTGTCCTTGGTAACATCAACTCACATCCAGAGGGAAAAAAAGAAGAAGAAAAAAAGAGGAGGAACTGGAACATGGTGGGCCGATTTGGACATCCAGGTCACACAACACACATAATGTCATTTAGGACAACAGGAGAGAGAAGCCCAGGGATGGGAGCAATGGACGACCAAGTCACCTCAGCATTAGATATCATTGGTATGTTCTGTTACTGTTCATGTCAAACAGCAGAGCTGCTGGTCCTCCTCCTCAGCCAGGAAGCCAATCAGCTGTCGTCAATCAATCAAACCCAATCAATTGACAGCTATTTGGTGAACAGGTCAGCTAATGAGCTAGGGTTTGACCGATATGTGGTTTTGAAAACTAACGGACAATACATGAATCAGCTGCAGTCGATATTATGTGCCAATATTCAGTCCAAAGTAAAGCAGATCTTTGGATCTTCAGCTGGGAATTTAACCCTCCCGTTGTCCTCATTTACACGCACCAAAAAATATTGTTTCCTTGTCTGAAAAAAATCCCAAAACTCAGCAAAAAAAATAAATCCCCAAATTTATAAAAATTTGCAAAATCTTCAGGAAGAAAATTCGAAAACATTCCTTGAAAGTTTCCCTTAAAAGTTGTTTAAAAAAATGAAAAATTTGTCAAGAAATAAAAATATAAAAAATGCAAAAAAAAGAAAATGGTAAGTATTTAAAAACAAATAAAAATCTTTCAATAAAGTTCCTAAAATTATCAAAAGTGATTCCATATATATCAGTAAAACTTTGAATAATTTCTTTAAAAAGATTCGGGGAAAAAATCAACCAAAATCCAGCCATTTTCACTGGATTTTGGTTAATTTTTTCCTGAATCTTCTTCAAGAAACATTTTTTTAACATTTCTTTTTTTCCACCAAAAAAGGTTCAAAAAATTTCCCAAACATGTTGAAAATGTAGAAGTTGTCATTGTGAGAATATATCTTTTTTCCACATTTTCAAACTTTAAAACGGGTCAATTTGACCCGCAGGACGACATGAGGGTTAAAGCCGCATTAGACAATAATCTGTGTTTTATCCTCTTTTAGAGCAGTGCTTTGGTTTTACTGCCCAAAATATTGAGTTTTGGTTTGATCACAGCTGTAAATTGAAACAAAGTGAAACCAAGAGTGCAGAGTGAATACTGGTTTGAATATTCATAACTATATCAACTTGATACGCCACAAATTTGTTGACAACTTGTAGTATTTTCTGACTCAAACTGAAGAAGGCGCAGATTTGAAACGGTTGTTCTGTTGCGTCACAGTGATGTCATTGCATTCAGAAAAAGAGAAAAACATGAGGGGTTTAAAGGCCCCGCATCAGCCCCACATATCGGTCCGACACCAGATGAAGCAGCCGAACCAGGAGCCAGAGCTCACGACTGTGAACCTCAGTATCAATCATTACCAGTAGCTCTGTTGTCGTCTGTCCTGAAGGTGTTCTTGGTAAACATCGGTGTCCACAGTCGCCTTTTCCCATCAGTATCAGAGAACCTCACCACCGATCATATGCAGTGTTGTATAGTCGTGTTAATATGAGACATGAAGCTCACATCTTGTTGGACATGAGGGTGGGAGGGGTGGGGGCTGTTCCCATCAGCCCCTGCTGCCGGCCTGTAGGGGGAAGTCGACCTCTGGAGCTGCTCCAAGGTTTGAGCTTCGATCTGTTTCTGCGCTCCATTTTAAATATTGTCTTTGTTTGTACATTAACATATGCTTTTTATGTTCATATACTGTTTAACTTTACCATGAACTGTCCTGGCAAAGTAATAAAATATATTTATTTTAAAACTGTGGCGTGTGAATGACTGGACAACATGTACAGTTGCTGACCAGCTGCCTGAAGGACTATGTGATTTATAGCGGCTGTTAGTCAGAACAACGTAAACTGTTTATCGTCAAAATAGAACAAATAACTGAGCATAAACAAACTGATTAGATGAGAAAACGTTCGGACAGTAGACATTATATTTAATGTGTACTCACAGTCTTCAGAATGTTACTCTTCACACTCAGAAACTCCCATCATTTTGCTTTTGGTAAGTCGACACACATTCTGATGAGTTCAGTCGGTTGTTATCTAAAAGTTTGACCAAATGGATACCCAGACGAGAAACCAACTCTTTAGTCCTATTATTTACATTTCAGACACTAAAAACACGTCGGATATGTTTTATATAATATACACTACCAGTCAAAACTTTTAGAACGCCCACATTTTTACAGTTTTTTGTTGAAATTCAAGTCCAGTGAATAGCTTGAAATGGTACAAAGGTAAGTGGTGAACTGCCAGAGGTTAAAAAAAAAAGGTAAGGTTACTCAAAACTGAAAAATAATCTACATTTCAGAATTATACAAAAAGGCTTTTTTCATGGAAGAAGAAATGGGTTAACAACTTAAAACAGTTCTGCAGCAATGGAGTTTGATCAAGCCTTGAAAGTTGGTGCTACCAAATCCTACAGACGTCCCAACTTGTCTTCATTTTTTTACAACCCCCTCTGTCTGCATAAAAGTAGTGCTGGAACACACCGTGGCACCATACCCTCCAGAACATTACTAGAACAGTGTTGTACTGCAGAAAGTAATGTGTTGCTATAAAAATGGTGAGGAAAAGGCAATTAACAGTAGAAGAGACCAACATAACAGTTAGAAATGTTGGTCTTTCCTATAGAGAAATTATGAGGAAAGTCAAGGTGTCAGTGAGTTCAGTTTTCTTCACCATCAAAAGGCTCAGAAACTGAGGTAAACTCTGACAGGAAGAGATCTGGAAGACCCAAAGCCGCAACAGAATCAGAAGACAAGTTTCTGAGAGTCGACAGCTTGGTGATAGGCATCTCACAGGACAACAGCTTCAAGTACAGCTTAATAATGGTCGTAGTAAGAAGTCTTAGTTTCAACTGTGAAGAGAAGACTTCGAGTTGCAGGTTTGACAGGTCAGACGTCAAATACCAGACGTCAGAATAAGAAAAAGAGGCTTACATGGGCCATGAAACACCACCAATGGGCTACTGAACACTGGAAGAAGGTATTATGGACTGATGAATCCAAATATGACATCTTTGGTTCAATATGCAGGATGTTTGTACGTCCTCAGGTAGGGGAAAGAATGGTTCCTCAGTGTGTGATATCAACTATCAAACAACTGTGTTTGTTTACAGTATTTCTAAGCTTCTGTTGAAGAGCAGCAAAGGGAATTCGTTCTAAATAATGGCAGCTATCGACTATGGGCTGAAAATAAGCCTGCTGCATTGAGCAGTAAAGCCAAGAGCAGGGTCAAATGCTAAATAAGAGGAAGCTGGCACTGGAGACACCCAGGGGAAGCTTCCTCGTCTGTGTCCTCACCTTCATGCCAAATCTCTGTGACCTAGGCTAAGATCAATAATGCAGTTTAAAGAGGATGGACTGTAAATAGAGACGATGGATCCTGCCGAGGAGGAAGCTGATGGCCTCCGACTGGAGCGGCAGCATCTGATCAAGTCGAACGTCGACGGCTGTCAGTTCACTCACGACAGATTTTTAGATTGTGTTGTCCGAACTGTTGTGGAAATCTGGATGGGTCGCAGCAAAAACAGTCGAGGTGCAACAGTATTTGTAGATAGATAGATAGATAGATAGATAGATAGATACAGAGCTTAAACCTTAACTGGTTTGTTTCACTGGCAAGACTGCTGAAAAAAAATGCATGTAAAAGAAAAACTGCTGAGTTGATACACTGATTGAATGAGTGAAGTCTTGGTATAATCCATCCCTGCATATCAAACGCAGCACTTGGGGGAAATGCAGAATGTGTTAGTCATAGTTCTGCTCATCTCACATGTATGAGAGATGACATTTTAGTAGATAAACTGGCCCATTACCACCTCTGTAAGTTATATGCAACATCAGAATGTGCTGAACCTGGAGCCGGCCAGCTGCTCGTATTAATCAAACAGCCCACTTCCCTTAATGACACCAAACAAATTGTCACAAATGCTCTTATCGGCCTTTCTAATAGTGTGGACGTTACAATCAGATTCATGGTGGTGTAAACTATTACATTTCATCTTTATCACATCCAGCGATCACTTCTTTTTCACGGGCCTCGTTTATAACGGCTGGACAGCTTGTTGCATAATGAAATTCAAAGCACTCTATCGACCAGGGAGATCTCGCACTCCGTTTACTTATGTTTACATATGTATTGTTTTCCCACTACACCCCTGAACAAGCCCCAGTACTCCCAACTGAGGAAGGAGGTGAGCAACTGCAGGAGCCAGAAGAAAAGGCGAAGATTCCATGGTGAGACCTCTGAAGAGGAGAGGTCTCAGGAGAGTGCAGAAACTGTGTTTCGGAACACTGTGTTTTTTACTGCTGTGGACAGTATCATAAGTGACTTGGGAACTAGGTTCCAGAGCACAGCAAATATTGTAAATGAATTTTCTGCTGTTCTGAAAGTTGGGCAGATTAGTGAGGACAAAATCTCTTCTCTGTACCAACAATTGATCACAAAGTATTCTGGTGATCTTACACCTGATTTTGAAACTGAAGTAAGACACCTTAACAGTGTATACGCTTCCAATTTCCTCCCTAACTTGTCCCCTCTTGAACTCCTGAATGCTATTTGTAAGCTACAGCTGCAAAGCATCTTTGGAGAAGTGTGGATTGCTTTGCGTATATTTTGCACACTGCCAGTTAGTGTTGCAGGTGGTGAGAGAGCTTTCAGCAAGCTAAAAATGATTTTAAAAAACTACTTTAGGTCCAAAATGTCACAGGAAAGGCTGTGCAGTCTTGCCATGCTGTCCATCGAAAGTCAGTTGGCTAGAAAGCCAGACTTCAAAGACCTGATCAATGATTTTGCTACTGAGAAGGCTCGGCGTTGGGCTCTTGGTTAGAAAGGTTGAGCAAGAGCCAGTTGTAAATATGTGTGCAAGAGGAAGCTTGGCTGAGCAAGGTTGTATCTGGCCTGCTATGTTTTTTCTTTATGAATGGACCTACTTTGTTTACTTAGTTTAACATCTCCAGCTGATTTTATTATTGTGCTTGTTGTATGATTCTGTAGATGGTGATGAGAAATCATAAAAGGCAGTTGGCTTTTTGTATTTTATTTATTTATTTATTTTATTTTTATTTTATCTGTTTCTTCACAGACGATAATTGCAATTTATTTAATGGAAGAGGTTATTTTATGTTCAAGTTTTGTATTATTCAGGTATGTAATTTAATTTGGGGAAATTTTATGCTGAAGAAAGAGAATCAATCTTGCAGTAAATAAATGAAACATTGTATTCAGAGTATTCAGAGTGTTCAATGCTTCCCCTACCAAGTAACTGTCACATTGTCCTTTTCACAAATATGGGAAATAATCGTCAAAAATATCATTAAAATGCACAGTTTTATGTAAACAGCACAAAATATTTTCGCCGGCCTTATGTCCGGCGCTACGGGGACCCAGTAAAATTTCTTTTCATGGGGCCCAAACTCCCTGGTGGCTCCCCTGCACTACAGACAAACAGGCATGATGAATGTATGGCCCTGCTGGGACACACAGCTGGTCTGAGATCAGGCAACTTCCAGGCTCTACTGTTAAGTCTGGAGAGGGAACATTTTATTCCGTTTTATCTCTATGACAAATAAAGGTTCTTTTCTTTGTAGTGCAATCTGCAGATGGCAAGAATGTGTTAACCTGAACATTCACATTATTGAGGTAAATTTACATAAATCATGATATTCTTAACTGGAATATTTCTTTTTTTTTTTCTTTTTTTTGTCCTGTCCGGCAACAGAGCAGGCAGAATGAGGATCTGGCTGCTGCATTGTGCCATACAAGTTTGCTTTTCCAAGGGGAGTTCGTAAGTATAAGACTCCCCTTGATACTGTACAGTAATTTATTGAGATTGGATACTTGTTGATTAGTTAAATATACATAAATTTGCCGGACCTGACAGGGGAAAGGCAGGAAGAAAGAAACGAGAAAAGGAGAAAAAAAACAACAACAAGAGGGGATAGTGAAGAGAAAAGGAAAAGTGCAAGAATACAATTATCTTTCAATTGAAACCGACACAACAGACAACAAGCTAGTACACCTTAACAAAGACACACTGGAACGCATCCTACGGGTTTTGTTAGGAAACACAGTTAGTAATTATTCAAATCATCTATGTGAAACACACAAACTGAGGAAACATGTCTTTTGATATTCTGGCACCAGGACAAACTTAACACCCCACAAGACAACATGGTTGCTATGTCCACATGCAGAGTACGGTGCAATTGTGACTGTGATCATGCAACTATGACCTCTGACCTCCGTGAAGGCCAGAAGCGGGCCCGAGAGCCCACAGGACCCAGGCGAGCCAGCAGCAATCCCAGAGCAGAGATCCGAGCCACCAAACCACGAGGACGACCACGGATCGGCCCGGAAGGGGGCAGAGGGAGAACCCGGCCAGGACCCCCAGCGCCTAGCGGGGCCGGGCCCCAGGCGACCAAGATCGGCGGCCGCCGACCCCGCCAGGGGCCGGAGGCCCAGGGCGGACCCAGCACAGGACCCCGGGCCCCAGGCGCCAAAGAGGCAACCCCCGCCCCCTCAGGCAGAGGGTCAACATCGCCAGGGGAACCAGCCACCCCAGACGGCCACCCGGCATGGGTCGGCGCCTCCACCGCAGCCCAAGATCCAGGGCACCCCCCACAACCCCCCCACACACACACACACAACCCCCCAACCCACCCCCAAATCCTTTCAGTTGGAAGGATTTACTTCTAAGTACTCATTCAAGTTTCAGTTGGAGCACATTGCATTCACAAAGAAAAACAGCGATACCTTCACAGCAACATTTAATAAACCTAAAGCTTCCCTGTTGGCTCATTGGTGGAGTTTGTTCCTGAGCATCTGAACCATAAATCTAGTCAGAGGATCATCTTCAGTCAGAGAACTTCAAGGTCTTCCATCAACTGGACCAGATGTGGCATCATCTCCCTCTGAACATCTGGATGACAGGAGAAAAGACAGAAATCAAACACAGATCACACAAATACAATTTACTCACTTTCATCAGTTTGGGGGTGTTGCCGCACCGTTTTCAAATTAGTCCTAAATTTGCATGCCATTAGTCACAAAAGTACTTTCTATGCAAAATTGTAGGCCTGTAGCTCAAATAGTTTCTGAGTTGTGGGGGTCTGAATTTTTCAGAATTTGGGCTATAAAAAGCCTCGCCAGCATTTTTTGCATCTTTAAGTGGTTATTTCTCAGCGTCTAGACATACCAGAGAGCTGTGAGTTGGTAAACAAGGCCTCTGCATGTAGCTAGTGCCCCACAAACATCCCCAGGTCTTTCCCTACACTCTGCAGGCCATGGGGGCTCACTAAAAATGCTAAGAATTAAGAGATACCTAGTCACGAGTGGAGTTTGGGACCTTAAAAGTACTAGAAATACTGCACAGAAGTGTTTTAACACCCCTGGGTTCCATTCTACACAAACTTGTGTCATAACTTAGCAAACTGGAGCTTTCTAGGTACCTCAGTTTGGAAAATATGAGCTCCAAAGGTTGGACGAGATTTTAAATTGGCTATTTTTGGTGGCAAAAATCTCAGTGTGGGACAGGTACCAGAGACCCCAAATTTTTCTACAAGACAGTTCCATCTGTCTTCTATCACTGTACAAAAAAGCAGCAGGGTTGTATTTGTAGTTACTGAGATATTCTTACTCAAAATGGCATGGGTAATGTCAAAATCATTATTTGCTTTTCAGTACTTTAAATTGAGATACAAATATTAGTAGTCATTCCAATGGTAGTATTATGTATGTTTTGTTCTTTTTAAAATGTTAGTTGTTAAAGGTGACTACCTTCAAAAAGTGTAATGGTAGAACTTAGGTATACCTAAGTTATAACTTAGGTATAGGTTCTTTAGCTTGTAACATGACATTGTACAATTAAATTTAACATGTTTAATCCCACTGCACTGATACTGTAAAATTTAACATTATTGTTATTTTTAAATTAATCGACCATGAACTACTACAGAGCTCCCTGAATTCAAGTTAGTACATGTAATTTGTATGCGTGTGTTATAATTACATGTATGCATTGCAAATGGGTGTCAGCATGTCATTACACTTTCTGAAGGTAGTCACCTTTAACAACGAACATTTCAAAGAGAACAAAACATACATAATACTACCATTGGAATGACTACTAATACTTGTATCCCAATTTAAAGTACTGAAAAGAAAATAAGTGTAATGCCCTTTTTGTGTCACAAGGTCTAGTTTAGAGCCATACCTGTAGATATCATGACATGTTGACACATGCGGCAGATGGCAGCAATACGGGATCCGGATCTGTCGGTGGCATTTTGTCTATTGGAGTTTTACTTGCTTTTCTGCTGGCCCTGACACGCTCATCAGCAAGGCCTCTTTGTCAACAAAGAAAAAAGTGGACAGCCAGTGCAGGATTTTCCAAGACGAATGGACCATAACAAGAAAATAATTTCTTCAAAGCATCACATCGGTAAAACTAGAACAGCACTCAGAGAGCACAATACTCCGCCAAGGCTGTTCATTCCCCCAAATGGCATCTTCAGAAATGCAGCATTTGTTTATTAGTTTTTGATGATCAGAAATTACGGCACAATAGAATGTGGTCATTTAATATAGATGTACCCACAAACATCGTTGATCATCACATAACTCCACTGCCTTCCTTGGCTGAGTAAAAAGAGACTCCTTTCAAGTCCCTTTTACCTTCTACTACATCCTGAAATCTGACTTTTTTTTTTTTTTTTAATCAATTTTATTTCTGAAATATGACTTCATGTAGCAGCTGCTCCGGCCAATGATGTCATCAACACTGTATACACAGCTGAACCAAACTGCCTTTCTTTCCGTCACCAAAAGCCTGTTCTGTGCAACAGCATTTATTCATGTCAGTGTTATGACTTCATTTCACTTCTTCTACCTGCAATATTATGAAAGAGTCAGAAGCAAACCTTGGGACATTTCATTGTTTACTTTCAACCTCATGTTCAAAAAGTTACATAGTATTTTAACAATTAAAATGTGCTAAAGCACAGCATTCTAAACTTCTAAAAGCCGCTTCCGACAAATACAGAACAATTCAATGAGCATAAAAAAAAAGAAACCTGTATATGTATAATAATAAAAAGTGTAAAACACCTACACATTAAAAATCATTGAACGTCACCATTAATGAAAATAAAACGTAACGGGAAATGTACAAAAGTCTGTGGGGACACAGGAAGAGGAGGAGGAGGAAACTTCCATTAAACGAGTGAAGTGTGTTTGAACGTGACTGAAGGTTGCTTTAATCGAACATGTCATCGTCGTCGTCGTCTTCCTCGTTGTCCGACTCATGAAAGTACTTCACCTCCTTCTTTGCGCGGCCCGGCCGGTCACGGGACGGAGCGCTCAGGGCGCTCAGGCTGTTGCTGTCGTCGTCCTCATCATCAGATGGAGGTTTCTGAGGCTTCTGTGCAAAAAGATGATATAAGGTTTTTTTTACTGTACTGTAACGCATGGAAAGAGTAAGATAGTAATCCATATCCTTCCTTTATACTAGCATTTAAAAGTTTGGGGTCACTTAGAAATGTCTTTATTTTTGAAAGAAAAGCAGTTTTTTTCAGATGAAGATAACATTAAATGAATCAGAAATACAGTCTAGACATTGTTAATGCGGTAAATGACTTCTAGCTGGAAACAGCTGATTTTAATAGAATATCTCCATAGGGGTACAGAGGAACATTTCCAGCAACCATCACTCCTGTGTTCTAATGCTACATTGTGTTTAGCTAATGGTGTTGAAAGGCTAACTGATGATTAGAAAACTCCTGTGTAATTATGTTAGCCCATGAATAAAAATGTGCGTTTTCATGGAAAACACGAAATTGCCTGGATGACCCCAAACTTTTGAACAGTGGTGTATATAAAATGTAATTCAGTCAGTTTCTGTGTCACTAGAAGCATAAGTCCTTCATGGATCATTTCCACCTGGTGTATTTCTCATGAATATGGCTATTGTGGCTCTATGAGTTGTGCAAATTTTACACTTTACAACTCTATTGTAGAGTTTTCAGGAAACATCAACAGTCACTTAATGTGTTTTTCACTGCTCTTCTACAGACTTTTAACTGTTTTTGAGCCAGAACTACTTCTTTTCAACATTTTGAAAAAAAAAAAACACTTTCACAGCTTAATCTGAAAATACATTTCCAATATAAACTCTCTGTTAAAGACGAACCACTGACTGCAAAAATCTCATATATAGGATTTTATTGTTTTTCAGTCATTTCTAAATCTAAAACCATTTTCCTGAGTCTTAAAATATTATGTTCTTGCTGTCTTTGCTTGCACCGTTTCATGTGGTTTGTCTCTACGTGGGCAGATGAAGCAGATATCATTTCTAATTTGTATGTCGCCCCAAAAAACGTCCATTAAGATGTTGCCTCACAGGAGGGTACTCACCCTGCCGACAGGTTTTGCTGCTTTCTTCATCGGACTGTACTCGTCTTCAGAACCAGAGCCCTTCCTCTTCCTCCCCCGACCTTTACCTGCAGCATAAACTTAAAGTGACCAAAAGCCCGACGCCAACAATATGACTTTTACTGTTTTGTTTTTCTTTAAAAGGAAACACTGAATGTGCTCTGTACCTTTAAGAGCTGGTGCTGGCTTCTTGGACCCAGTGTCGGAGTCAGAATCCCAGATGGATTTGTCTGGCTTCTTTGCTTTGGGTGCTGGTGGTTTCTTCGGTTTGGGAGCTGCATCAGAGGGTTTTTTAGCTGCTGCACATCACAAAGAAAAAGCAGGTGGTTAAATACTGCACACACACAGACCTCACAGGGTCACTTACACAGTGAGTTATCTGCCACAATGTTTCATGTAGGAAGCTTCATTTCGTAATTTGTTGCATAGCGTCCACAACGTCCTGATTCACACTGAACTGTTCCTGTGTGGCAGCATTGGAACGCCCTCTGCTGGACATACTGGGACATTACCTTTCTTTGCTGGCGATAGTTTGTCAAACGCAGAGCTGCTGGAATACGTGGAGAACACGCGACCGTTGTCGTCATCGCTGTCAGACTTGGACCCATCTATAAGACAAACACAAACCAGCGTTCAACTGCTGTACTTTCTGTACTCGTCACTGCAGTGAAGAGAACATCCACATCTTCACCTTCTCCTCAACTCTACAACCTTTCTTTGCTGTATCCGGTCCAGTGCTTAGTTGTTGGTTGTATTACTTTGGCAACAGTGACCTGATGTGTTACTTATGTCTCATACTCCCTCGTGCAGTTCATTTTTACTTGTTACAGTGACAGTCTGCTTTGATGTAAAGATGCTCTTTATGTCAGAACAGTCGGGCAATCTGACCTCGCTCAGGGTTTCACGTGTAGGTTTGGTTGCTTAGAGTTGCCATTCAGCTGAGCTCTATGTTTTTGGTTGCAATGATTTTTAGTTCACTCACACTGACCTACAGTAATCATATGGTGCATCAGCAAAAACAGCGAGAAAGACAGCAGCTAGCAATTAAACAGTAATGGATTTAAAATTTAAAAAGATGCAACACGTTCAGCACATCTGCTACAGCTCACACAATACACTCTGGTGAGAAACCTTCTGTTTGTCTCCAAGACAATTCCACAGCACACCTTTAACTCATCAGCAGCACTGCAAAAAGGAAACATCTTTAAAATGCAGCAAACATGAAACTGCGTGGATGTAAAGCAGCACAGGAATGAACTGAGGTGGAATATGACAGACGTACACATCAGAAGAGGAAACAGAAAAGCGAAACTGAAAAGCCTCATCACATCTTCATTCAAAAACAAATCTAAAAACAAGTTTACTATTGCATTACTTTAAAAGCAACTTCATTTTTTCTGTTATTGATTATACAGGGTGGAAAGTTGGTGAGGCGATTTGCTCTGCTGCCTGGGTGGTACTCTGACTTCCTTTCACAGTCCAAAAACAAGCGTAGGTGAACTGTGGTTTTAAACTTTAAGTGTGAGCCTGAGCAGGCAGTATTGGCTTTTTCTTTCTGTGTTGATCCTGGAAAGGATGTAACCTGCATTTTGACCTAGGTCAGCTGGGAGCTCCAGCCCCTACATCCTCCACAGGATAAAGCATAGAAAACGGACTGATAGAGGAATAGAAAATACTGTTATGACTACACTGAACACATACCATATGTGGACTGTTTGTGAAGTGCAAGTACCGTGAAATCTATCTTGTTAGTGACCACACCAAGAAAGTGAACTTTTATTTTGGAGTTGTCAGTTTTGGGACCCAGAGTAGCACTGTGAAAAAACACTCAAGGGCTGAGCACAACTACTGCAAAAATAGAAATAGAAGACGGGTCTATCTTTACTAGTGGTGGGATGCAATTAAAAATATTTATCTAATTAATTCGAGGCTTTTAATTAATTAATCACATTTTTGTCAAATTGCAGTATCCGACACTATAAGCAAAGTTTTTCAATTTAAATGAATTTTTGACGACGACTGAATCAAAGACTAGACATAATGAACCTAAACAACAAAAATGTTTATCTATTTATATTTATCTGCATTTCTCATCTGTCCACTACATTCACATTATTTCAAACTTAAAGTCCATTTATAGCGATTAAATTCAACATTTTAACACGTTCTGTAAACTCGAGCACTTTCACTGTCTTGAAAATTGGTCTATTATGGGATGGCTACACCGTTTGCCAGTACCGCCGTCATAGCTAACGTTAGCTCTGGTGCTAACAGCAACATGTTTTGCATTGAGGTGATACCGTCGGCTTGAAGTGCTGCGGTGATAAAAAAAAAAAAAAAAAAACTCTTTGTTACGCACTTTGCATAAAACCACGCTTTTATCCAAGCTGCCATCGGGAAGTTTTTTTTACAAGAAAAATTTCAGCCCAACAAGCTCAATGCGGTCTCGTCTTCCTATACTGTTTACCAAACTTTGTTGTGCGCTGATGTCACTCAGTGCATCGTCTTTGCGGCTGGAAAATAGGTTTTAGGTTCATTAGCGCCATCTACCAGGCTGGAGTGCGTATCAGTGTTACTGATATGCCAGAAATTGGGAACTTAGAAAGGTGCAATTACATGCGTTATTTTTTTTTCATTATTAATTAATCAAAATTAACGCATTAAAGTCCCAGCCCTAATTTTTACGTTTGCAGCGTGGTCCTGTTTGGTGCATACACATCACTTGCTGCTCTAGTCTGGTGTAGCCACTTTGATTGACGAGAGAGAAAACGTTCAGCTCTGTGAACGATTTACTGTTACATGTTCAGTGTGGCCATGGAGGGAGTCAGCACGGTAGAAGGTTGAAAGACGGTGGCACTTGTGTCACTGCAGACTCCAGGTAGGCTGTGTGACTGCGTACTGACACTGCGTTGATACTCACCACTGTCATTGCTCTTTTCAGAGAAGGCCGACTTGGATGAGAAGATGCTGGTTGTGTCTTTCTTTTTAGCTATAGGTGCAGACCTTCAGAGAAACAGAAACACGCATTCAACATTTATCATCATTCATAATATTTGTGGACATTCTTGTCTTTATTAGACGGCAGACGAGTACAGATGACAGGATGTTAGCGGGAGACAGAGGGGGACTGACATGCAACACAAATGGATTTGAACCGGGGACACTGCAGCTACGTTGTTAGCGTCTTGCACTCTTTTGGGCACAAGGACGACGGAAAGCATTAGACATGTAACACAAATCACTGCAAAGCAACTACAACAACTACCACTGTACTTTGAACACACAGCGTGATTCCTAAATCTTACGTGGTCTTTTGTTTGGGCGGAGGGTAGGAGTCTTCGTTGTCTTCATCTTCGTCGTCGTCGTTGTTGTGGTCATTGTAGCGGTCCTTGGTGCCAGAGAAAGTGAAGTCATCTTTGAACGACCTCACCGGGGAAGAAGCCGCATCGTCGTCTCCGTTCTCCTCTTCGTCTGCCTCCTCCTCTGAGAAGTCAAACGTGTACTTAGGCTTGGAAGCTGAAAGATGAGAGCAGAGAGTGTGTCACAGCACATTATTACTGCCGAGGATTCTGATGCCTTGTACAATTATTATTTCTGTTGCGGCCGGGTTGCATCAGTCAGCGCCCTCAGACACCTGAAGCCGACAGAGGCTAATCAGTTATTTTCAGCCCCAGGCGGTTTGAAGTGAAGGAGTTCACTGTGGGCTGAAATGAAATGCTACCAGTCACAGTAACCAGCCACCTGATGCCGACGGTGGGCCATATCAAAGAATTCAGATGTATTAAAAGAGGAACAAAAGCCAGATACTGTACCAGGAAACAAGTTAAAACTACTACTAATTATTTATTTATTCAGATTCAATGACATTTCTCATCTTGCTGATATGGATTAGTGTGTGCTTTAAAGGTTTTTATAGAACACTCAGATACAGTACACAAACTGAAGGAGTTACTGTCTGGTAAATGTTTTTTTTTCATCGTGTGTACATACGTGTATATCTGGCAAACCGCTTTGTAGAGTAAATAAAAATTTGCATGAGTGTAGTTGGTCTCACGTAATAGTGTACAGTTTTATAATTAAAATGTATGTCCAAAGTACTTTAAACTGTCAGTGAGGCTTGTCTGAACCTTTTAACCAAATAATTTTAAAAGCTTCAACCTGTTTCTTATGTTAGTGGAAGTGGCAAAAAAAAAAGAAAAATATCCCTAATTTCACACAAAAGTTTTTCCACTGACTTGAGGTGGTTTTTGGTGTAATGCACAGAACTGCAGGTGAAGTCTAAGTTCTGACGTAGTAAACATTTAGGTCAGGTGACTGACAGGATTTCCACTGTCTTCACAGCAGGAAAACATGAAACAGAATAACTACGACTTGCTTAAATGAAAATCATTTTTGAAGACTTCTCTTCATTTTTTTTCCTCATAGATGGACAAAGTTCTGTTTGTTTTGTCTGGAAGGGTCTTCAGTGGCAACAAACAACTGGGGTGTGTTCCAATAGCCACACTATTTAGTGTGCCAAAAAGAGATTGAGTTTTTCCAACTCAAAGTGTGTCAAATGTAGTACACTAAAAACACCAGCATGTTCTACTACATTTGGTCGCATTTTGCAGTCTGCCAGTCGGCATTCTGTTTTTGGCCAATCTGACCCTCAGTCATCTGTGCAGTTACATGACATGTCAGGCATCTCATCTGAGGATAAATAAGCTTTTGAGTCCTGAAAATTTCATTCAAATCCTTTACTCTGTTATTGGGTAATGTTGCGAATGGACACAAACCCAACGTTGGTCGTCACATAACTGCACCGCATTCATTGGCAGAGTCAAAAGTATGTGATCTGGAACGCTGGTATGGTTTCTGGTTTTTCTACTCTGTTTAGTTCAATCATTTGTAAATGGCACCTTCTGATGACACTACACCGCCTCATATATTAGCCCTTCTATTTTTGCGACATTTCAAGCTCTTATATGTAAACAGAGCTATTGTGACTCACTGACTGCCATGTTTAATAGTTTCTGGAGAACAATGACATTCTAAGGCACAGAGGAATAAAATATATCAGGTTGTGCTACACTCACAGCATGTCGATAGACTAAAAATAGATTTAAAGAATGAACAGTTCTTGTAAGAAACAGAATGCTAGCGGTGAAAGTAAATATTTATTGTAATTGTGAGCATACCTGATGCCCTCTGGGACTTGGTCTCTCTAGGAATGACAGGTTCACTGTTCTCTAAGTCACTGTCTGACTTGGACTCATCATCAGACCAGGGGTTTCTCTTCTTCACCTTCTTTGCAGAAGCACCTTTGGGTCCTGGAGGTTTTTTCACTCTGGGAGCTCCTGTAACACATCAAACAAGCTTACCAGACTCTGTTTGTTGACTGTTTTCACTTTGGAAGGAGGCGCTCCTGCTTCTTCAAAAATGGATGAGTTTTACTTCTCACTGCACTACAAAGCATCAAACAGGCTTGGGGTAAAATCTACTTTTCATATTGCTTCAACACAGCATACAGAGGAGAACCGACACACTTTCTGACACACAAAAACGGGAATCCGTCTCCAGTAATGAATTATTTATTTACACCGACAAGTGCAGTTCTCACAACCTGAATTTCCACCTCAACCTTCAGAAAACTTTCAGTTGAGAATTTATCCTTCTTCACATGACACACTGGGTTTAAAACAGCGATTAGTGCTGATAATGAAGTGCTGTTAATCTGTTTTCAGTATTCTTATCAAATAAATCACAAATTGCAGCTTCGTGAAATGGTTTGCGCAAGGAAAAATACTGACCAGGCTCTTTCTTTTCTTTCTTGGCACGGGGAGCTTTGGGTTTGGCTACAGAGTTTTCTCCTGCTCCTCCTGTTCCTCCCTCACCTCCCAAACCATCATCATCAAAGTCCAGCTTCCCTGCCGGGTCGGAATCACTCTGAGAGGAGGAACGCAAAACGTCATTGCCAAAGCCAAAATGAGAAACTGAGGAAAATGTTTACAAGAGTTAGTGTTGTTACATCTGTGAGATGATTTGTGTTTTTAGTAATTTTACAGTAGAAGCTACATCATGGTAATTGTATGTGTGCATTGCTAGTTTCACACCAGTTATATTTATCTTATCCATCATTCTGCAGATAAAGTAGATACCTTCTTCTTTTTGGTCAGTTTCTTGGCAGCATCAGCTTTAATTGGCTGAGTTGGAGGCTCCACCCTGCGGCCAAACGGTGAAGGCATAGTCTCCTCCAGGTTCAGCTTCTTCGCTTTAGGTTTGCCCACTTTACCCTTCACCAGTTTAATGGCCTTCCCTGAATTCTGCTCCTCTCGCTCCTGATTCTCCACATTCTGACAAACAAAACACCAAAATGATGAAGCAACACTGTTTTCTCTCCACCTTTCATTGCAGTAGCCAAAAGCTCACAAACAAATAAAATGAAGGTCTGCTAAGAACATTTAGGAGAAGCGGACACCTCTGTCATCTAATAGCACATGATTCCATTCTATGTTTAATTTCATCAGAAATGTCACAGGCCGCTGAAGCCTAAAACCTGAGAGTGGGTTTAAAGAGCATGTTATCTTTTAAATGGAAAAAATATCATCAAAACCATTCAAATTTATCAGACCCAGAAATAATAAAAACAAAAAGAATCATCGAATAATTCCACTCTCTGACAGACCTTGAACAGACTGTGTGTAATGTGCAATTTGGTTTTTGGAAATAAACCCCATTTCAACTTAAAATCAGAATATTTCATCAAAATCACTTTATTGGGCATGTCATATTTTAAGACCAACTCAAAATAAACCAATTAAACCAGGTAATATTAAAAAAATTGAATTCTGCACAACTGAGAAGTCATAACTACGCTAGCTGCAATCAACGGTCATGTGACAGAAATTCAGGAACTATTCAGCTGAACTGCAGGCTGTGCTTACACAGAGCAGAGAGGAGATAAGACAACTTGTTTTGTTTCCATAGGGGGTGCAGGACTTTTTATTGCAATGAGGGGTGAGTAAAAATGAAAGAAAAACTGCTTGGAGTTGAGACAGTTAAACAGAAGTTCTGTTTTATTTCACTAATTGATTTAGTTTATTGAGTTCCATTTTGCTGTTGTTTTTATTTTATTTTTTTATTGAGCACTGTTAAGATGCTTTCAGATGGTCAGTCAGTCCCCTTGCAGCTGCTGTCTGACACCTTCAATATTCACTATTCTGACTATGTGCAGTCGTTTGTTAGCCTAGCCACGCTAGACAACCCACAGCAACGAATTTAATTCTCTGCCAGGGTGGGTCTAGTTACCCTCCATAAGGCTCGAGGCTGGATTCTCCTAAAACTGGCCGGACCAATCACCATGAAGTGTAGAGTCAGAAGGCGACAGAGGCGTGACGATTCTGACAGAAACAACCGGCGCAAAATAAACAGTTATCTTTCGCCTCAGCTTTGGCCACAGCCCTTAAAGATTTGAAGCTAAAATTCAACTTGAAAGATAAACAAAGGACGGCACTGAAGTGTTTCACTGAGAAGAAAGACGTATTTGGACTTATGCCGACGGGATATGGCAAATCCTTAATATACCAGTTGGCTCCGCTGGTTGGGAAGCTAATGGGACTTAGCCACAATCCGCCGGTGCTCTAGGAACTACGTCAGCCTATTCGTTGCGCTGATTGGTTGTATACCTACCCAATTGCTGGAGAGTGATTTGAAAGACAACCTTTTAGCCCGCCTCCCTCCCTGTCGAGCTTCCCTAGACCCTTGTGCCTTCAGAATATGGGTCTCGCGCGGCTAGGCTAGTCATTTGTAACTACACCACCACAATAACTGCCTTCAACACAAAACTTACATTCAGCTCTTCAATGAAGACGGCCAAGTCCTCCTTCCACAGATCCTCAGGAGATTTCTTCTGCAGATCATTCAGCTCTCCTTTCTGCAAAACACACATTCGCCTGTTCATCAACACAAATCCACCGCACATTTCCACATGCTACATCTCAGCTGCGGTCCTTGATCATGGTGAGTTTATCATCATTTCTGGGGTCCCATTTAGTTAAGTCCTGATGAATAAATACAACCACTACAATAACCAGAATATCCACAAAATCCTGGCAAGGCATGAATAAACAGAAAAAGCAAACCTCTGACCAAAGCAATTAAATATTGCTGATAAATACCTTTACGTCCCTCTGTTTGAGCAGCTCCTCCACCTTCTCTTTAGTCAGACACCACAGAGGCATGCTGAGGATGTAGTTGAAATTTGGCCCTGACGAGGAGCCAGAGTCCACTGAGCTGTCACTGTCATTTCCGTCACGGTAATCTTCTTCCTGAGACTGTCAGAGGAAAAACAAGATTCCATCACACAGCAGAAAATCACATTCATGTTGCTGTCTGTACTTTCTGCCATGTCTAATGCAGATTTGCTGACCTGCTGCCACGACAAGTTCAGAGCAGCAGGGGCTTTGTCTTCTGGTAGCCAACAGTACTAATCACTGTATTTTTACTGATTTTCTTTGACTTCTTAACATGTGCATGAGCGTGCAGGTGTGTTTTCTAGCAGTTCTATTGTACCTTTTCCTGAGCTTTGGTCCAGGCAGCCACAGGATCAGATTCATAGCCTTTCTGGACCAGCATGCGGATCAGTTCACGCTTGGATTTGTTCTCTGTTTAAAAAAAAAGAGAGAGAAGAGAACATGTATTTAAACATTCTCCATTACATACAAAGCTGATAGAAGTAAAAGTAATCACTGAAGTATTTTACCAATTGTAATTTTTCCTTCGATCTTCTCCAGTACAAAGCGAGCCTGGTTGGACAGTTTGGAGGCCTCAGCCCCCAAGCTGCCCAGTAACCAATCCTTCCTCAGTTTATAGTAGTGCAGACGGAGCTCAAAGAACTCTCTGAGGATGTCATGGACTGAATCATACCTCTTCATACAGCCCATGTGATCGAACAGCACCTGACAATTAAGTATTTCATAACAATCTGTTCAATACATAACGACCATATTTTAAAACAGGAAAATAACGAAGACAATCAACCAAAGTCATCATTTACCATGGAGTTGCAGGTGAGACTGGACTGCAGTTTGAAGACTTTGTGAAGGCCGACTGCCTCAGCCTGGGCCAGCTTCTCCTCAGACATACGAACTACAAACTTAACTGTAGTATCTGTGTGGTATTCTTTATAATCACTGATGAGAGCCGGTGTCTTGTCAGTGCCCTGCAGCATGGGCTCCAGCACTGACTCCTTATAGGCCTGCACACAGGAGCAAAGACGCACAGTCACTCCAATTATACATCTAACCATAAATAAAAACATTTACCACACGTGTTCAACTGTTTTTTGCTGTGGTCTATTGTTATTAATACACATTAATGTGAGATATTCTCGGAAAAGAAGCTCGCCGTACCTGTGTCCATGTCCGGACTGGAAGCTCTGTGATCTCGATGGTGTTTTTGTCTATGACTGACACCTCTCCACTGACAAGGTACTGGTTCTGACCCAGTTCATGAATCACCCCTTTGAAGTTTTTGTAGCTGGGAAGCTGTAGACAAAAAAAATTACACAGGAAGAATAACTGAAGGAGCACACCAAACGTACCAAAGAACAAGCCATGCTGGTCTTTAGGGGGAACAGCTGTTCTGTGTCTCCACGCTAAATGTGGTAACAGCTGCCAAAAGGTTTCCTGTGTTTTGTTTCCAACAGCCAATGTGAGCTAATTTTTAAAATTAGAACAGCTAGAACTAAGCAACCCAGCTATCAGTTGCCCCGCTGCATGATGTGAAGTCTGCGAGCATTTGGCTGTCATCAGGCTCTATTGTTGACTGGTGTGTTGACTAACGGAATGGCTTTTCAACTTGCAGGAAGGTTGTGCTAGTCTTCCTATGTTACTTACAATTGTTCCTCCTAATGTTTTTGCAAATATCCAAATGCCTGTTTGGTGAGAAGGTTTTCTGTTTAACACACCATCCCCATTTGGCCTATTTACCCATTAATATCTGGCTGCACTGAAACAGTCATTTTGGACATTAATATTCCCACAATGATTCTTTACATGCAAGGCATCAGAATCCTGCTGATGTTCAGATGCGACTAGTAATGATTATCCTGCTGTTTGTTTATTTGTCCTTAACGGTTCTCCCTTCTTTGTAACTGGCTGTTTTACTCTTGAGATTTATTTCTGCTTCTTGTCAACTGTATTTAGCTAACAGCTTCCTATTCAGTAGCAACAATAGCAAGATGAGGTCCACAACATGCAGTAGACTTTATCAGAGAGAGTATCACACTTTGATCAGCTCCATTGTAGCTAATGATAAGAGAAGGATCCATTAAATATTCCTGGACCAATCCCGATATAAATGGAACGGGTGAGGACATCACCAACATAAAGCATTTGAGATATGCTGTATGTATTAAATATTCTGTGATTCATTCAATAAAACAGTAGAATATCTTTGGCAAAATACAGCTACGTCACACACAGACACATTCTGTAAATCCCACATTGACACAAGGCAGACTATAGGAAACTTTGTCGATAATTTAACAGTAATAAAAAAAAGTGATTCAAATCTGGAAAAGAGAGTGAGTCAGTGTGTCAGAGTTTAGATGTGATCACACCTTCAAGTCCTACTCTTGGCCAGTAAGAAATCAGGGACTGATCGACTCGGCTGCTTCCAGTTAAAGCAGTAAACCCACTTGGCTTAAAAGAATGGTTTTCTTTTTGTGCTGAGTTTGCAGACTGTTTACCATTGGCATGGGTTCCTGGTGGTTGAGCATTCTGTTGATGTTGTTGACGATCTCTCGGGCGTCGTAGTTGGGGATTTTACACGCCCAGCCAGTTCCAATGCCCTCTGCACCGTTCACCAGAACCATTGGAATGATGGGAATGTACCACTCCGGCTCCACCTTCTGGTTGTCATCGTACAGGAACTTGAGCAGGTTGGAGTCCACCGCTGGGAACAACAGCTTGGCAAGAGGACTGCGATGAAGGAGATCACCATTTTGAGCATTAAAATGAATCTTTAGAGTTTATGTAAATGTTTCAGACAAGAAACCACTTATGTGAAAAACTAACATTTGTCAGAAAAAATGGCATGTAAATGTCAAATTAAAAGTAAAACTACTAACTGTCAACTAGCATAAACAGAAGCAACATCTACGATGTTTCTTGTTAGCTTTACCTGAGCATGGTGAAGATGTAACGAGGACTGGCAGCATCTTTGCCTCCATTGATGCGAGTACCAAACTGACCCAGAGGCTGGAGGATGTTCACATTGTTGCTACCCACAAAGTTCTGGGCCAAGTTCACGATGGTCATCATGAGAGCTTGCTGCAACGGACAAATGGGAAATGGGTGGTCAGTAACAGTGGAAAAAAAGACAGATTCAGTAAGTGTGCTTATGTGGACATGAATATTTGGGTTGTCTTTAGGTTGACAAGATACAAAGATTAAAACAGGTAGAGCAGTATGAGGATAATCTCTCTCAGATTTCAGCGATTTATCTTTTGGAAGAGTTCTGTCATTGGAATAGAATCAGAAAACAACATATTGTTTTGATAGCTGATTGAATATCAATTATTTCAATCACAATTTTTAACCAACTTCAATGTTTTCATGGGTTAATTTTGATTACATTTAGATTTCAGGGCCCTGGCAAAATTTTGCTGAGGTATCCTTCTATCTGATCAGTGAGCCACGCAAACCATTTTTCCATAGCCACACAGTCACACACCCAGTCGTATCACTACAATCCTCCCTCAAATAAAACACCTGTCAGTCTAAGAATGAATACATTACAATGCACTTGTTACTTTTATTCGCTGCATCAGACCCAGTCAAAGTGATTCCCTCAGATTAGAAAGTATGACTAGATGCAGGTATTTATCACTGTCAATATTCAATCAGTAATATTAAATTTACTTGCTTTATTTACATTTTACATTGATTCAGTATGGTACACCATCAGAGAAATGCACTTTCTCAGTTATCATGTTTAAATGAAGAAAGATTAAAGTTCAAGAGCTCTAATGTGCAGCTGTCGTATTAGGAATAAGTGGCTGCATTAAGAGTACAATGCGTGGTAAAATAAACATATAGACTTCCACAATGAACAGCTTTTCTTCTTTTTTCATCATTTGCAGTAACAGCACTTTTAACAGAAACAAGAGTTGATAACCACTGAGCCCCTTATTACCCCTGATTGAGGTTTTAGGTTTTGTCAAGTCAGCCAAAACAAAGAAAGCCTGGCTCTGACAAACTTGTTTCCTAACACACACACATATGTGGTTATCTCTATTGGCTCACTATTTTACACTGGATAGAATGCTGTGTAGAAATCTCAAACTACCCTAATTGCTGAGCATCTCCCCTATAGTTACTATTGCTCTTAATTCATGTAATGAGTTGACTGTACCTCTCCATGATGGTAGGCAGACATCTCTGCCACGGAGCCAGCCAGCTGTGCCACCTTCACTTCCCTCTTGTCATTCCTTTTTAAGCAGGTAAACAACACCTTCCTCTGACCTGGCTTTAAACCTGAAAATAAGACGCACATCATCAACACATCATCCTTCTTCCAAAGTCAAAACAAACAATGATGGTTAGAACCTTTATAGTTTTGCTAAATGTTGAATTTGTGTGTTGGCATGGGTTCATGATTCTTTCACTGCAGTGTCAGAAAAAAGAAAATTTCTACAGCAAAGCATAGTGGCACAGTTCAGAGGAGGAGGAAGTATACAAACCGTCAACCAAGGATGGGATGGATCTCTCATTATCAGAGTTAGAGAACAGAATCAGCTCTTTGTTGATGAAGTCATTGTAGGAGAGGTGCCTGGCTTGATTTCCATAAAGGTATTGCTGAGAAAACAATTCATTCAGGAACATCAGTGTCATCAAATGCTGTGAAATGATTCATCTGTTTACATTTCCATTCCCACATCATCAACTACCAATAAACCACAGTATGATGTAAGAAGAGTTTTTAAACTCTCTGTCCAAATAATTTTCACAATTGAAGGATCACACACATTAAAAATCAAAACATATTCAGATATAAACTTTCCACCTCTCGTCACTGAACCACACATCTGTCGAGAAAAAAAACACAAACCTCTGGCAGGCCATGCATCCTCCTCTGACGTCTGTCCTCCATGAAGTTAGTCAGCCACTCCTTCCTGTCATCTGTCTTCTTCTTACTGAAGGCCTGGAGCAAACCAAGCACAATACTGCACATCAGCCTCCATTTATTTATTTCCGCTCTTAGCATCTGCACATACAGGCTATGGGGAATGTCCTTTCTATGAGTATCTTGGGAGTCTAATGGCTAAGCTGCACACATCACTGCAACATCCCCCAGCTCCACTTTCTTTGTGTCTGTATTTATTGGTGGCGTTTCATTGTACTGATTTACACAGAAAGGTGTTTTTTTACAGTCTTCCTGACATAAACTCACCAGAGTGATGGCAGCGTCGTCCTCTGCACCGCTGTATCTGAATGTGATGCGGTGTTTCTCCATGTCAGCAAAATATTCTTTTGCCTCTTTGCCTGTACTTGTACCCAAACCTGCAGCATAAATTGGAACCCGTAACTAATTATTTTTCAAACAGAGACACTGGTTGAGATAATAACAGTTTTCTTTTGGAATGTTGATAGTAATTATTTTAACAGCAAACCTTTGTAGTACTTTATATGCCAGGTTTTATAGTTCTCTGTTTGTTTCTTCCACTCGTCAAACTCTGGAATGCTGTAAAAGGCCAGCTCCTGCTTGTTCTTGGTCGCCTGCAGACAAATAATCAACAACGCTCAGGACAAGATTTACTGCATGTTTGTTCTCAGCTTTTATCTTGTGCACCAAACAGAGCAGGGGTTCAGTGGGCCAGAGCAGTAAAATCATAACATAATAACCTATAAATAACGACAACTCCAAATATTTCTCTTTGTTTTAGTGCAACAAAGTATATTCTGACAATGTTTACAATTAATGAACTCTCTTTTTACAAAACATTATGGATAACCTGAAATTTCTTAAGCAAAAGAAGTGAAATTTCAACAACATTAAGCCTCAGTTTATCATTTGTGTATCACAACTTACAGCTCACAGTGTGTCTACAAAAGGCACAAAACATTTAGTCGCAGGTATCTGGAACTGAATACAGTATTCTACAACTTGTTAAGATCTAGAAATTATTTTAAATTCCCATTTATTTCCACATCTGTGTAGATACCCAGTAACACAACACACAAATTAAAGTGGGAACTATTGAGGAAAAAGGTTAAGTTACTCCCCTGTCTTGTAAATGTAGAAAATTTATACATAAAAAAATACATTAAAGTTGTGGCAGTGCATCAACAATAACCAAACAAAACTCTGTTGTACTGAAGCTGCAGACTGACATGTCTTTAAATATTTCCACAGAGTAAGAATTCATTTTCATCGCTGTGAACTGCAAGACACCTGATGAACTGACCAAAATGCGGGCTGAATATGTGCCGGTTGTCATCAGGTGTACTTAAATAGTACTGTAAAAGTTTTGTCAGTGAATGTGTCTGTCTCTTACTTTGACAATGGGTGTGATGAACTCTTCCAGGAATGTGTGCTTCAACAGGGAAGGCCAGTTGTGGTGGAAGAAGTTGATTAGCAGACCTTTGATATGGGAGCCGTCTTGATCCTGGGACAAGTCCAGAAATGTTACAACTACAGGCACTAGTGTTGATCAGAACAGAGCTGTGAGACTTTGTCCACGAACAGCTCACCTGATCTGTCATGATCATGATTTTGCCGTAGCGAAGACTCCTCAGTGACTCTGCATCGTCATAGCTCTTCTTGTACTGGAGGCCAACAATTTTGATGATGTTGTTTATTTCAGCATTTTCCATTATCTGTTGACAAAAATACAATGTCAGATGTAGGACAAAGAGTAACATTAAAACATAATTCAGAAGTAGATTATGTCTGCTGATGATGATAAATTCCCATTTATCAAGATTTAAATGAACTGATTTGGCAAAACTGTAACAGTACAGTGAAGTGTAGGCCGATTCTTCCTGCAAAAATGCCCGTGTGCATTAATGGTACACTGCCTAATTTGCTGCAAATGGCAGAGAAGTGAAGCAAACATGTAGGCGATAAGAAAAGCAGAACACTTAAGTGATCCCAAAAACAAGTAGAAGGTTTTGTCCAGAGTTAGAGATCCAAACCAGAACTGACCGCTGAATACCAGACATACAGGAGTCAGAGCAAAGAGACTATCAGATTTCTATTTAGCCAAAACTGAGTAGCATCTCACTGTATATTTATATAAAGGACCAAAGCCAACAATACATTTATGTTCTTTGCTTCTGTCGTTTCTCAACAACAGTTCTGTAAAAGTCTAAGGGCAGCAGGGACTCAAATAACGCTAAATCTAATGTGAGGAACTGAATCAGTGGCACTCCTCTACCCTGAGTATAAATCCATGTTAGAGGTGGGAGTACATACTGACAGATTTCCTGCACTGATGAAGTCACTGCAACAGTATTTGCCAACATCTGTTCCAATTGAGTAACTGTTTCCAGCAGCTGGACTAACTTTAACCACAATGAACAGCTATGCATGTTCTTGTATAATAAAACATTATGATTTAATTCTGCTGTGGAGTAACTTTTGGCAAGCCAGGTTTTACATCTATTTGACAAGTCTGCTGTTTATTTACTGTTGAAGGTTTTTTTGATAAATGAAAACTGGGTGAGATAACGTTAAAATTGTTAAATGAGTCTAACACATCTAGTCTGATCCAACAAAGCTGGAAGTTGTGCCCCTTTTTTTGTGTTTGACACTTTGGATTTTATCATGCCAACTGTCACAGAGAAGCAGAGGAGAGCACTGTCATTTTATAATTTTTTATGAATTCAAGATATTTTGCTATACATTCTTCAAACTCCTATTGCAGTCATTCTGTTTTTGCAGCAGACATAAGGGTCAGCGGTAAAGAAAACAAACAAATAAAAAAAAAATCTGTTTTATTCATCTACACAAAAATGGGCATTGAAGTTTAACAATTTCATTATTTAATTGTTTATTTACTGCCAACAAGACTGACAAGGAGAACTGAATATTGTTTAAAATTTGCATCTTATTGGCTACAAACCAAATATATTTTATTCCTGCTTTCATGTGCAGTTTGTTTGATGCTATTTTTATGAAAAGAGTTCTCCACCAGTCTTGTGCTGCAGGTCCAGACAGCTGGGGGAATGATCATAGCATATGTACTGACTTTCACATCAAATATAGATCAGGCTCCAAAAAACCTGGACCATACTCTTTCCATAATGCATCTGGATGGCATTTTTCTACTAGGCCCTCACCATCTGGAAGACACCCAATTTTTAAACACATCCTTAGTCTATGTTTTACCTTAATAGATTTGTCTGTAAGGAATATTTACTTTCTACAGGTACTTTTCATGGGGTGGCATTATGTCTGCAATCATCAAGTTATTCAGTCAGTAGACATTTCACTAATGCATTCCTTACCCGAGCAAAGTCATTTAAATACCATACCTGCTTGTGTGTTGCCTCTCGCACATTAAGGATCTTCCCTCTCAGCGGGAACACTCCATAGCGATCGCGTCCGATCACTCCCAGCCCAGAGACAGCCAGAGACTTAGCTGAGTCTCCTTCAGTGAGGATGAGGGTGCAATCAGACGAGTGTTTGCCACCTTGGACACAGATGTGAAAAAGATTAACAACTCATCAGTATGTAACCTTGTACAGTCTTTATTCTGACTCAAATGAGACATTCCTTTAAGTTAATCTACCAGCGTTCAAGATTGTTTATTTTATTAGACTATAATCCCTCTTACTCCATCCATGTCATTATGGTTGCTCTTTTCATTCAGACCAATAATTGTGGTTTGATGTAAAATGCCCCACTACATCCTGGCTTTAACTGTGACACGCCTCAACACAACGTTAGAATGACGGTGGGTCGTCAAGGTTAGCTCACTGTACAAAGCTGCAAGTGCTTAACGTTAATGGTTGATGCTACAGGTACGGACCCGTACCCGTAGCATCTGTACTAGAGGTACGGACCCGTACCTGTAGCATCTGTATTAGAGGTACGGACCCGTACCTGTAGCATCTGTACTAGAGGTACGGACCCGTTAAGGTCACTGAAGAGCTGGCGCCGGTTAACTACTATTTGCTGCACATTACAGGCAGTTTATATGAATGACTTTGACGGCGAACATTGTATAATTTAACCAAAAATACACCGTCTCCTCTCACACTTTAGACATTGCAGTTTTTACGCTTAATATCAATTTTTAACTGGGTGCTTAAGGTTTGCTTTTGTGGTCTAGATGAAAGTTGAATAATATTTGTAAAGACTCAAAAGGGCTCATCTGGAGGAGGCACAAAGACTGTGAACAAAGTGGTAAATTTCACTGGCAATGAAAAACTGAAATGAGATAAAGTGAGTGGGAACAGCCTTTGTTCCATTCAGAAACTAATACTAACTGATGTGAGTCACAACTCCATCCTGACATTATCCACGACCAGAATCAACACGTTGGAATAACTGGAATCAATACACTTAAAAAAAAACGCCAAAAACTGGAAATAAAAGCCTGTCTCTAGCAAAAGCCCGTGTTAAATAAAAGCCTAGTCCACTCAAATAGCTAGGATAAGTAAAAGCTTTTGAAGCAATACTGATGATATTCATTATTCCTGAAGCCTTGTAATTCCTTATAGGAATCTCTACAGACCTGTTACAGTGCCTACTCCACATCAACATTTAATTTAGTCAGAAGGGCAACAACCACTGCTGTACAGCTGGTGGTGGACATTCATTGTAACCCATTCTTCTCCACATTAAATATTGACCACACTGATAACACACCAGCATCATTGGCGTCATCTAGCTTGGGGATGCCTTTGATCTTGCTGTGCTTCACAGATGAGCACTTCTTATTCAGCTGCGTCTGAGCTTTGAACTTCACCCAGTTGAGTATACTCTCCACGATCCCGCAGTTGGTTGCCTGTGAGTGACAGAAACGTTCTTTCATGATTGATGTAAACTATTACAGGTGAGATTAGAGAACCCAGAAGCAATGAAGATTTGAAAACAAGTGAGAAACATCCTTACAGCTCTGATAAACTTGTCTGACAAAAGGCACTTGGACCCAAAGCTCTTGGTCTGCAGTGTCATGTTCTCCTTGGTCTGGGAGTCAAAGGATGGATTCTCAATCAGCGCGTTCACAAAGACCCAGATGTGGTTCTTCACCTGAATGAGACAGAGGTCAATATGGGTTTAATTTTATCTGTAGTGAATCCATTACAGTTACACCGACTTAAATTTTTCATAAAGTCTTTGTTGAGCTACCTGGAAGGGTTTGACCGACACGCCGGCCTTGTTCTTCTTCTTTACCACTTCAATAAGCTTGGAAACAATCTGGTCCACCACATAGTCAACGTGTCTGCCGCCCTGGAACATACAGTCTCCATGTTAGAAACACATTTTACTTTGCATCTATGTCAACTTGTTCCACTTCGCATGCATCCTGACAAATCCAAACAGATACCTTAGTAGTGGCGATGCTGTTCACAAAGCTGATTTGTTGGAATCCTTTCTCACTCATGGTCAGGCAAACCTCCCAACGATCGTTCACAGTTTCATTGACCACCTTCAGGGTCACGCCTGTCTCGTCCAGTTTGTCCTTCACATACAGATCCACATAGCTGCGGAAGCCATTAACCTTTAGTGGCACAGAGGCAGGATACAGATTAGGTGTAATAAGTGATATTCACTCATGCAGAATAACTTTAACAATCACAGCTGCTCCAAACCTGTCATTCAATTCAGTTTCTAAAATATTTCAACCTATGTCATATTAGGGGGAAACTGTAAAAATGTCCAGTGGCATCACCCTTGAACTAAAGAGATCTTTACCAAAACTATGTATTTATGTTATTTACAAAGAAACGTCATAATATGCAGTATGCACTACTGTTCAAAAGTTTGGGGTCACTCAGAAAATTTCATGTTTTCCATGAAAACTCACACTTTCATTAATGTGCTAACATAATTGTACAAGGGTTTTCTAATCATCAACTAGCCTTTCAACGTCACTAGCTAACACAATGTAGCATTAGAACACAGGAGTGATGGTTCCTGGAAATGAGCCTCTGTACCCCTATGGAGATATTCCATTAAAATCAGCTGTTCAAGCTAGTATAGTCATTTATCACATTAACAAAGTCTGTTTCATTTAATGATATCTTCATTGAAAAATAAGGACATTTCTCTGAGTCCCCAAATTTTTGAACAGTAGTGTATATGCACGTGTGCATGTATATAAACATATACAAGTATATACAAAAAATGTTCCTATCCATGCCAAAATTTGACTTATGGTGAGTTTCTATAGGACCAATACATTTCTTCTAGCTGGACATGACATAAACAAGTGACCAAAGACAGTAAGACATTGTGTTAGCGATGTGAATGGTGAATGTTCACTAATTGCATGTTTTTGATTTTTCCTATTTAAAAATGGAGGCTTCTCAGAGGGCCAGTTTAAGGCATTTTCTGATAGATCTAAAATGTACAATTACACTTGGGACTAAGAGCAGCTATAATGCCACACTAGTGGAACCCTACAGCGTAACGATTTGGGGAAGATCTAATTTTTTGATTAGATTTTTTCAAGTCAAGCTAAGCATAATATTCCCTGTGTAACAGGTTTTAAAACAAGATGGAGCATTATCATACGTATCATAATCATCAAAAGCATGATTGTCTCACAAGAAGGACACCATGAATATGTAAAAGCACCGACGCAGCAGTTTAAACCGAGTCAGACACACCGTACAGCATTTATCCAAAATCGCAGCCTTTGCGATTTGCTAATTGCATCATTTCAAGCTGTGATTTCGATTTGAAACGAATTGCTCAGCCATTTTAAATCTCAACTCTAACTTTAAAGAATGTGCAGCAAAAAAAGGGAAATATATGAGGATGGAAAGAAGACACTTACGGGTAATTTTTTGCCATTCAGCGACACTTTAACGCCCTTGCAGGAGCCGGCTACATCATATGCTCTGCGGGTAAGAAGCGCTACAATATCCTTGTCGAGTTTCTCCATCTTGAACTTGGACAGGTCTGGCTGGAAGGTCACGCAGGTGAAGTCATCCCCGTCAAAGAACTTGATCTTGGGTTCTGAGGTCTTGCTCATGTTGTTCTGCCACGTCTGAGGAGGGTCAAAAATGTAGTAACACACAGATATATGCTTGTGCTTACTAAATAGTCCGCTTTGAAAGTCTTTTATTCCATGACTTACAGGAATCAAAACCCATCCTGTACACAGATCTAAATATTAAACTCAGAACACCCTCCTTGTATTAAGTGCATTTAGTGATTGTCCTTTAGAGCCTCGATATGAAAACACCTGGTGATTTAATTACTGTGCTCTTACAACCCTTTCAGTAGTGATAATATACACAACCTTACCTGAGGTATGACCACAAGTCACAACCCTATAAAAACAGCAATTACTTTATTCACAGATCAAGTGGCACTGGTGAAATTTTTACACCACAAAGTGCTACAATTCGATGAATTTGGGTTTTACAGTCTGTAAACAAGTAAGACTGCCTTGGCGTGACTGTGACAGAGAATATAAATTTAAGTACAGCATAGAACAGCCTCTATACAGCATCATGTGGTAGTTAGACAGACGTTACAGGAAATATGCTGCATTCACTTTAATTACAGTACCAAACAGGAAATAATCACTGCTCATAATACTTGCTGCATAGAGTATTCAGATGAAGACAGAATGCAAACAAAAAGATATTGATTATTCGAGTCAACATTTTATCTTTTAGTGTGGTGGTAAAAATCACATTTGAGCAAAAATAAACAGAAAAACTTTCACTTTTAGACAAGCACAAGGGCAAGGGAGTATTATAGTCATCACTAAAATCAATGCTGACATGAAGATTATTACTTTGAAAAAGGTCTGGTGATTATATCAAAGTATAAAAACTACTGCTGATACTCTGTAGTTTATTCAAGAGAAGAACTACGTTACCTGTTTGAAACTGTGTCTGTACTCCTTGCAGGCAGTTTCCACTGTGAACTTTGTACTGAAGATGTTGCAGAGTTTAGCACCGTACCCATTCCTTCCACCTGAAGACAAACAATTAGTCAATTAGTACATCTGTCAGCACACAGCAAAAACAACCGATCAAGACATGAAGGCAGCTGCTCTAACCTGTGACCTTCTTCTCTTCATCATCATAGTTGCTGGAGGTGAGCAGGTGGCCAAAAATGAGAGCTGGGACGTACATCTTCTCATCCTTATGCTCCACCACAGGAATTCCTTTACCGTTGTTCCAGATGGAAATAGTGTTGGATTCACTGGTGAAGGCAAAGTAACAGGAGGGATGAGTTACAGAGGCTGTTTGAGTACAATCTGAATTATATCTAGTGTTTATGTTTAAGTGTACTGTGAACAACTGCAAGCTGTGTTGCTTTTCAGAAATACTGCAATACTTGTTTGTCAAATGACACGAATTGCATTAAGACAAAAGTAAGCTGATGCATTTGAGAATTTGGTGATTTATTTCCTCCAATACAATAGAGGGGTTTGTAGGAAAACATTTTCCTGCTACTCAATGCGGCAACACAAAAGAAGGATTGTTTTGTTATCAGTGCTGAGCCGCGCATTGTATTGGCATCCGTATAAAAAACAGAAACATCTGAGCTGCATTCATGTGATAGTATTTAGTAGTTTGTTTTTACTACTACTGCAATGGTAGACAACAATGTTAGTTAGCTGCTCCCTTTTATACAAGTAGAGATTATCTCAATTTTAGGACAACACTGCATTCTTTCTGTCAGTCATAAACCCCTATTTTCGATCTGTCCAGTGTCTCTGCATCTGCTAAAGCCTTACTAAAGTGGTAACAAACACTTCAGGTCACAGAGAAAACATGAAATGTGACACAGCCAAAATACAAGTTAGTATGTCAGTCGGGTTCTATGCTTTCTGGATGACCAGATGATCTTTTACCTAGTGATTTGCACTGCAAAAATATCCTGCTTAAATATGAGGAAAGAGCCTGGGGTAACAATGGGGTGCTTTTCTGCTTTTCTGCTTTTCTTTATCAAACCTAAATTTTTAAATATCTAAGAGACCCATTACATCCGATAAAGTGTGATGCAGTTTGGTTTGCGGTAACTCAGAAGAAAGATGCTTAATAGGCTCGGATACAAACAGGCTGAGGGAGCTGTGGAGAGGAACATTAACATCTCTATGAAACCACATTAGCAGCAGAGACCTGAGTGCGGCAGGGCTAATGGTAGCATTCATACAGCAGGGGACATTAGTGAGAGCAACAGCTTGGCTGAAGGACACACTGATGTTTCAGCATTAAGATGTGGATGCAGTTGGCAGTCTGGAGGTGAACCGCATACAAAGAAGTGTTCAGCTTTCAACGCAAGCATGTTATACTGCATTTCATCTGGATCCATGTCTCAAATCTGCTCCATCTACTGTATGCATTTACCAATATATCCAGCATGATGATACAGAACATACAGCTGGATACTGGCAGAGGCAGACTACGAGCCAGACAATTAATTACAGAAGTTACAGAAAAAAACAAAACAACAACCTCTGAGAATAGGGGACGCACAAGAAGCTGCCTGTTCCTTTTTAAGTACGCAAATCCAACAGTACTTTGATAGAAGTTCATTCGTTTTGGTGATTATATAACGATGTACTTACGGGTCTATGGTGATCTTAATGCCAGTCATGTTCTTGTCCCTTTGTTTGTTGTCTGCTGCATTAACTGTCAAGAAAAACATCAAAAAACAAAGTGAGACACAAAGAATGTTCAACCGATGCTTTTAGAAGGCAAAATTGACTTCGGTTGCAACTACGGATTACTTTTTATCATCAATTAATCTACAGTTTTTACAATAAATTGCTTAGTCTAAGAAATTTAAGAAAACAACCAAAGGCTCGGCGATTAATTGAATGGAACCAAGGTAATCAAGGTAAAACAATTACTGTGTCACATTGTGTTTTGCAGCTTTGCTCCTGCTTTGTCTTGTGGTATGTTGATGGTCAATCCTGGAATTTCCCTCAGGATTAATAAAGTATCTATCTATCTATCTCACATTGCATGTTTGTGTAGACAACATAAGTTACCTCTTTTTTTATATATTTTCTGTATATTAAACCATATTTAAATTTAAATTAGGCTATGTAAGTTAAATGGTACAGTTGTCAGCAAGACACATCCAGGATAGCAAAATATCTTTTTACAGTTAATGTACAGAGTACTGTGAAAATTACCTAGTTTCAAGATTTTTTTTAATGTTAGTAACACGTGTGAAAATGAGCCCAAAGTAAGTAAAAATGTGACGGGAGCAAAAAACACACACAAAGACTGCTTTAGGTTCAGAGGACTAAGCCATTCTTCGGGCAGTACTGCCAGTTCTACCATTCTCTGGCTACAACTGCTTCAAAGAGACAAATAAACAGTTAAAATTTTCCACTGTAAGCTATGAAACTTTAGTTTTAGAATTACAGCAGTACATATAATAGCCTATATTCCACATTTTACCTGTAAAAAGACTATAAGCAGGGCATAGTAAGGGACATACTCATGATACAAAGCTGCAGGGTATACCTTTCCAAATGAGAGAAATAATCACTGGAAACATCTAGCTAAAATTAAGAAGATGATGAACCGTGTACCCCTCTTGGTTAAGTTCAAAGAGACATGATGTTAAAAGAGCTTAAGGAAACACGTTTTAATTTTTCTTTCCTTTTTTAGTGAGAGCGTTTCGTACTTAAAGACATCCACCCCAGCCATGTGCCTCTTGTATAACTACATGGACAGGGCATTAATAGCCTGACTATGAAACAGCAAAAATCAAACACCATTACAGACACACAGGCTAGGAGGGCCAAGCGTGTAGGGAGGAAAGTGATGATCAACAGCTCTCCCATGTGGTGAGCACAGTGTTCAGTAGCATCATTTAAAAGCTGATTACAACGGTGCACTTTACTAGTACAGTCATCAAGAACAGAATTACTCCCACAATTAACTTAAGCATTAAAAACAATATTTGACAGGCAGGCTGCTTTATTAACTCTTATTAAGCCATAGAAAGCTGACTGAGTGGGGCTGCCCTTTACAGGAGAGAATAAATAAGGCTGCAGCTCTGACTATAAGCTGCCTCAAACACTGAAATCATTTCTCAGTTGGCTTTTCATTTGTCACAAATGTCTGCATTCAAGCACACAAAGATAAGCTCACAGAGGGAAACTAATCTCTGCATCCAGTCCCAGATCAGTGCTGCTGAGCAGCGCCAGCAGCAGACTGACTCAGTAAATGATGCTGACAATTTCACAGTGACAATAAACCTTTAATATCCCAAGCATGGAAGGACAGTCTCAAATGACAAATGGGCCTTTACATTAACTGAGCAGAGTAAGATGAAGGCTTCACATTTACTCACCAAGGATTTCATCAAAAATTTTGTACAGTCCAGGAACATAGGTGATTTCCCTCTGGTTCATTCCAATTTCTTCATCAAAGACCCACATTTGCTGAAAAGTTCAGAATATAAACACTGAGGCCACAGCATTGTACGGCACAAGGACCATGCTGGTGATTCACAAAGCATCAAGTGTAAGGAAATGATTATTTACTAGGCCAGTCATGTATCAGCTCATCTGGTGCAGTCTTAACTAAAGCCGGACATGGATTCTAAATATAAATAAGCTCCTGATTATTCATTAATTCAAATGATTATTAATTAAATTACTAAATGGCAGCTTTTGAGGAAACGAAAGAAGATTCTAGAGAATAGATATTTAATTCCGGAAAGGTTTAAAAGATGAATAATTTTCTAAATTTATATTGGTCGCAATTCAGTGAAGTTTTTGCTCAGCAGCTTCTCAACTGACACAAACCACAACGACACACTAACACATCAACTCAGGTGGTTGGAGAAGCTAGTAGCCTTAAAACAAAATAAAATACAGTACAATGAGGACACCTGATATACCAATTAACATTTAAACATACAAGTACACTTTAGTTTTTACAGACAGAGGTCAAGAAAGAACTTGTGTAACAGTACTGGATGACATAAATGTCATATTAGCCCAAATGCACGTGTAGAAATAACAGTTTTCCGCCTTTTACGATACAGTTGGTTTCTGTTAAGGAGAAGTTCTGCATCATTACGCAGTTACAAGAAGTGCTCAGACTGTAAACAGACTGTGAAACGTGACAGGAAGTTACATCTTGCATGAGAGGTTGTTTACCACAGCATGCTGCTGAGCTGTTCTGTTATCACCACCTGGGCATGGAAGGAGAGCACCAGTATACAGACAACGCAATGAGACAAAAGAGCATCTTTTTGGGATCAACTAGGAATCAACCAATTTTAGGATCTGATATTCATCCTTTTTACACTCATCAGAACTGTCAGTATTTTTAACCACTTTCAGATAAGCTAAATTAATTTTAAAATGCATTATTGTGTCTCTGATGCTGTCGCTCTTCTTTATCTCTAGTCCCCACTCTGCGGTCTCAAGCAATGTCCTGCCCCACAACGTTATCTGATTAGCCATACGTCACAAATAACCCACTATCTACACATAAACCAGCTTGATGTAGCTTCTCCTGTTCACATCTGCGCTTAAGGTGTTGATACAAAATGTCACTGCCACCATTTAAAATTAGTAGTGTTTCTGAATTACAGTGCAAACCTGTCAGAAAGCAGTTCATGTCCAGCTCACCTGAGTGATGGGCTCCACACTGCCAATGTATGTGTCTGGACGGAGAAGAATGTGCTCTAGCTGGGTCTTCTTCTGGTACACTCGCTCCACAGATAATTTGGAGCCTGCCTTGTCTTTCTTGGACCCTTCCATCTTTCCAGTATCACCTCTGCCGTTTGCAGCCTCCTGTTTGGCAGAATTGTTGTGTTGTTAGTAGATGTACATTTGTAGTAGAACCCTAGAACATGTAAGAAAACAACTCTGCTGTGTTGTTAACAGTATTACTGGTGCTCAGCACTATTAGGAACCTATATCATCTCTGGGGCTTTGTGATTTGGGTGAAAAATAGGCAACAGACGCAAACTACTGACAATTTTAAAGTAACTCTAGGGCAGCTTTTTAAATCCTCTGTCTTTATTCCAAACTACAGTAATACTTACAACAATCACACACTAACTATTGGTGAATATAAGATTAATTAATGAGAAGCTACAAGAAAATTACATACTTGCAGGTTGTGTTCAACATTTTACATCCAAGACAAAAACAAAACAATCTGCCGTCTGACTAGAGACAAAGGCAGTTGCATTGTCATCTCTGTCTATACTACATAATGTAAACTGTTTGCTTTCGTTGTCAGGAATGTCCTTCTGGTACATCATTTTATACTAGTATAGTAATAACAAGGAAATCCCAACAGCGTGGAACTAGACACTTCATACAAGTGCAGAGCCCAGCATGGAGACCCAGATGTCCTCAGACCCCCTCACTAAAATCACAATGACATAAACAGCATCCTCTGCATGATTTCCCTCAAGAATGGCCTCTCATCAACATGCATTTAGTAAATGAAGACAGTGCAGCGACCTGAGTTCAACCCCTTAGAATGCAATCAATAAATGACATTAACAAACTATAATAAGAGGCAGCAAGTGAGCTGAATTCCAAAACTGCTTTTGAACACCGAGCTGGCTAGAAGTGAATTCATCTCAGTAACATTGTACTTGAATGAAGTAACAATTTCAAGAGTGCAGAAATTTTCATCGATGCTAGCTTCAGTCATTTGCAACACCATAATGCAACATATGGTAAGACGAGGCAGAGAAAGTTCATTCATTCAGAACCTTTAAAACAACAACAGAAGTGAATATTTTTATAAATGGCATATAGGGCATTCGGAGACACAATGTAAGAAGACAAATATCACAATAGCGTTTAAAGGTACAGCATCTACCATACATACAAGTATACAGAACAGAACTTGTGACAGTGTTCTGTATGAAAGTAAGAAGCAGTACTGTCATCTGAAACTGTAGTATTCTTACTAGCCAATTGTTTGTGTCATATACCTAGCTGTTTTCTTAGTTTACCCTTGTTACAAAGCAGGCAAACAATAGCTGGTCTGTCCCTGTTTCTACCCCGTAGTACTGCTTGCTATTAACCTGTACACAAAAAGCACAACTTATAGGAAAAAAGTAGAAATCTAAAGCCACACGCATAACCAAATGCAGACAGTTGTAGACTCTGTGTGTGTGTGTGTGTAGGCTGGGATGTGGGTCAACATGCTGGTGTTCAGCCCTGGGTGAACTGTCTGTCCCTACGCTGCTGGGAATCCCTGCTCCTGGCCAACAGCAGCCTCCACATCTCCCACAGCATATTTCAGGACGTAGACTAGTCACACATGTAGTACATCGTAATAAGTGATCTACTGTGTTGGGCATCACGTGAGTTTATTGTAATAAACAATGTACTGTGGTAAACTTGGCCGTAAGGCTCAACTGTGTATCAAAGTTTAATTACTAAAATCAACTTCGAGTAAAGCTGGTTGGGACAATTTCTTTCCCTAACTTTCATTCACTTATGTTCACGATCTAATCTACGGACGCTTCGGGCTGCAGCAGCGTTACGGTTGACGTCCCAGGAGTAAAGAGACTATTTTGGTTTTCAGATTATTTTAGCGTTGAGATTACTGTTCAACAGCCCTGAATCAGGACTATAGCCTTTGTATACTGGTCAGAAATTTAAATGGAGACCGCAGCCGGCGGTCTTTAACTAGTATGAATGGGCAGGAAAATAAACACGACGGACTTCCTGGGGGATTTAAATGCTAACTAAAGCTAAGAGCGAGCTAGCGGCTTCTGCTTGGCTTTAAAAGCAGTACTAGGCATTACAAAAGTGTCACGAAAATTTTAAGCAATCTAAGTTGTTTAGTTGTGAGCCAAACTAACTTACCATCCAAGCCAGAGCCCCGCTTCCTGCAGCGCCGTTGGACATCTTCCTTTGTGATCCTTATTTTTCGTGATGCAGCTCGCAAAATGTCTTCAGTCCCAGTAAATTAAAAGTCCGTCTACATAACAAATGTCTCACTTGCTGAAAGGTACCCAAACCTGTTTTTCTCTCATGTTCTTTCTCCGTCTGCTTTAAAGATAATCCCTGGAGTGTATCAAAACAAGGAGAGGGGAGTGTATCCCAGCTATTGTTAAAATCGACAAGCGGTGGCACAGTAGGCCTAAACTTCCAACAAAGATGCTAACCCGGCTACTTGCTGCAAAATAAATACTGTACAAAACGCACGCATTAAATACGTTTACAACGACATGTGTAAACGAAGCATAACGAAAGAGCAGTTTAACTGAAAAGCTCTGAAATGATATAATTAAATCCTTTTCATTTAGTAATAAAAGGAATATTAGCTAACAGCAGCGCCCGCTGTCCGGCTCCGCCATCTGCAAGATAGACGGCGAATCGTCTCGCAGATGAACCGACCAATGAGATGGCTGCTTTTCAAAAGCGCCGGTTGTTTGACCAATAAGAGAAGTCCGCTTGTAGTGACCCTTGCTCTGCTTTCAACGCAAGATGGCGGCAAAAATCCACTTAAGCTTTGGCGCTGTAAAACTCACAGTGCGATTGCTTGACACTAAACTCGACTACGAGACTGCAAAAATATCGTAATTCATTACTCTACCTCTACACATTTACTAAGGTTCATCCCTCTCCATTACACCCATACTAACCTGCATTTGTTTAATGTATGGGAAGGGAAAAAAGGAGATGTAAAAATATCATAACTCATTATTAAACGACAGAGGGGGAAAAAAAGACTGTTTATTACTAAAAGGAAATCTGGAGCAACCTAAGTTGATAATATCAACCGTGGTTTGCTATGTGGAATGTCTCCATGCGTCACAAAGTACAGACACATTCACAGTGGCAGAAAATTTGACCAAAAACCTATGACTTTATGGCTATAACTGTGCATGTCTCACAGGTTAATTGGCCCTTAAGACATATTAAGTTTGTTACAGGTACAAATGTCATATTTTATTCATCTATCATTAGGCCATGCATGTTTAATCACCCTGGAGCACTTACACATTTAAATATTGTACTAATTTATCAATTGTAGAGCCTGAACTATCACCCCAAAAGGTAGCTTCAAATTTGTCAGAACAATGAAAAAAAACTAAAAGAAAGTAGAGGTCCATTTTTTTGTAGGTAAAAACAGGTGTTAAGCATCTTGTAGATGGACGATGATTTCAAATGATGTTTCCTCTTCCTCCTTCAAGCTCTGTCTGAACAACTGAGAATGCTGCCATGACTGGTCCCCTTCTCCACCGCTGAGTTCTGCAGAAACGATGAACTCTGAAGAACCGCACAGACTGGAAAACGACTGCATCTTCCCATCTTAACATTCAGGAACAGGGGAAGAAACTATCAGAAAAGATCACAGTAACATCTGGAGTATTTTCTATAGTATAATATACAACTGTACCTCCAGAGAATTCTGTTGTAGTCTGGCTTGAATGTAAGCGCCAACACACTTTCCCAGAGTGGAAAGTCTGGCTACTGGCTATGATAGAGGCCTGCTTTATCTTCAATCCTGCTGAAGCAAAGTCAAACTTCCAGCTGATTTTTCCCATAGAAGAGTCTTCTGTTCGGGCTATGTACACCTAAAGAAAGCAATACAATCAAGTATCACATTTGCAACTGTATGTATTCCCACACATCTGAAGTTTCTTTTCATCTCCTGTATTCCTGTTTTAATACACATCACCATACTGAGTTTATATCATAATAACAAAGATTTACAATCTGCTGTTAATCATATTCAACAACTGGCAGCTGTTCATCTATCCTCATATCAAACTAAATTGTCATTTAGCATAATTTCATTCAGTCAGCCTGACAGTGTTGATGTTTGCTGATTTCTTGGCTCTTCTACTGAGAGTTGAGCAACTGATTATTATAATTGTTATTATAATTGTCAATCGGTTGCAAGATTATTGATATCTATCTTGGGGACTGCTTACTGTCAGAATACTAGAAAGAATGCAAAATAATTTCTGCTTCCAGAGAAGAAGACTTAAAGCTGCTGTCCGGAGTTTGAATCGCAGCGTCTCCCAAAACACTGTTGGTCCCTCCCTCTGATTTCGCCCCTTTATTTGTGCACGCGCGCAGTACATGAGAGAAGTGCCCGGAGTGCTGCAGCATCTTGCCTGTTTTGCTGTTTTCCCCTCTTCTACATTTAGTACATTTAGTAAATAATAAAGGAATTACGTGAGAATGCTGTATTGAGTCTAACTTGTCCTAATACCAAAATAACATGAATCTGCTAGGACGAACGAGTAAAGTTTCAATATGCGATTACACTCGTGTATCCCTCTCGATGACGTTGTTTATCAAACTTAGTGCATTTACGCGTGTATATGTGTTACATTGTGTATTTATTTCTGTCTAGAGTTCAGAATTGCATGACTCCTCTGACGAAGAGTATGTCCCAGATGCCCCAACATCTTCCTCCAGAGGTCGGGTATCTAAACGAAGCCGTCAGGCGGGCTATGGAGGCCGTGGTCGGGGAGCGACGCGAGCACCCCGAGCCAAAAAACGTCCTGCAGTCTCTTGGCCTGACAAGCCGTGGGATTGGTAACTTTTCAGGAAGTTGCTGAGCCCTGATGCTCTCTCCTCCACAAGCAAAACAAATGTGCGCGCGGTTGCGTAGTGCGTAGCTCGCGCACCTCTGCATGGGCTTGCTTGCTGTGCACGTAACCGTTGATTGACAGCATGACAAAGCTGAAGCTCGAACTTGATTGGTCGGCAGCGACCGGCGCTTTTTGGAATAACATGGGGGTCTATGAGAGGAAGGCGGAGCTCAGGAATAAATTTTCATATCGCGTTATACTAACTTTATATTATAGTATCGAACTAGACTAACACATTTAAGCTTTGTTAAAAAATGATACATAAATTGAAAACAAACGGAAACTCCGGACAGCAGCTTTAAGGTTTGTTTTCATCATACAATATTAACTTCAATATTGTTTGGTTTTGGACTGTGAAGATAAGACAAACAATTTAATGACATGAATCAATGGATTTGTTAAAGGTTTCTGTATCATTGTGAGATAGCAGCATGGCCTCACTATAACTACAAGTGAACACACAGCTGCTGACGATCACATCATTGCGATCCTACAGCAATCCTACTTATTGGGACTTATCCATTGGAAATCATGCAACGACTGAGCATCCTTGGCCCAATACTCTGTTCTCTGAGTGCTTTTCTTGTTTTTTGTGTGGCAACTGCAGAGCTTCACCAGGCTTGACCAGTTCAACTACTTTTTAAAAAAAAAACATACTAATTAATTGAAAGTCAAGATATCGCTTCTGTAATGTACATTTTCAATATGTTTTCTTTTTTATGAGAGTAGTCCTTACAGGTTTCGAAACTTTTGATGTGTAAGAGTAAGTCCTTTAAAATAAATCTGTTTTTGATCCAATCTGGAACTAAAAAAAAAGTTAGTGAGCCTCAACAGGTCAAAACTGATTTACAAAATACAAACAAGATGTGTGCATGTCAAAAAATATTCTGTCTGGGGTAGCTGGATGTGGAGGAGTGCAGTGCCTCGGGGCCGTAACATATCCGTTTGAACACAAACTACATTAAAAAACGTGAATTTACAGAAATCATTTTTCACTTTGGTCTTTACAATAATTGTTCACACAATTAAAGAGGACTGCTGTTTATACTTCTGCTTTGTTGTCATTACAAATGAATGCATGACAAAGACACTGTTACATGTAGGGTTGACGAAACAATAAAGTGAAAACTACAACTTTGTTCATTCTAAAATATTAAACATACCATATTCCAGTCACGTTCCACTTTCTTGAAAACCGACTCCTTCCTCCACACACACTGATCCCAGTTCTGGATCTTTTCAGAGTTGTTGGATACTCTACAGTACTGATCTTTGGTGATATTGTAGCGCACATGTAGTAACTTGTCACTCTTTTCTTTCTCAGTAGGAGTAAACACAAAACCTGCATTCTGGAGAAAAAAAAAGCACAGACACACTTTTTTCAGCAAAAAACACACCGCTGAATTATACATCCACCTACTAAAACAATCCAGGTATGACATGCAAAACTACTAAAATGTTAAGAATACAATACAGGTGGCTTAGCATCCAACACTGATCCTCTTGTGTGTTTCTAATGCTGTTGTGAATTATTCTATTAATAAAACTGGTTTTATGTGGAAAACGAAATAATTGAACGCAATCTCAATTGACATTTTTTCTTTTTAGGTATATTGAACTAAAATGACTACAGCTGATCATCATCAACCTTGGAATAAAATGATCTTCATGAAGGCTACAATGGTCAGTTTTTCCACATATAAAGACGGATGCAGACAACAGCTCCCCATGAGTGACGCCAAAACATTTTGATTGCTCCATGGTGGCTGATTGCAAAACAGCTCTCTCCATGTCAGTGAATGGTCAGTAAAAAACAGAAATAAATAAATTGAAAAAATAATCAAAATTTTTTTGAATTAATTGTTATTGCCTATAAAAACTGTCATCATAATTCACATCCATGACCGTGGTTTTCTGTAAGTTAAGTTTGTGTCTTGAATTTCAGATTCAGAAAACTTTATTTGTCCCCAGGGGGCAATTAAACTTAATTAGTAAGTTAGGACTAGTGTTAGCCAGAACCACAACCAATGTTGGCCCCACCTCCCAATACGTTTGTTTCTTACTTTCTTATGAAAGAAAACCAACAAAAAAATACACTAAATAACTGTTGTCAACTTCTTTATTGTTATCTTCATTTGACCCGTCTCATTTTATTCCAAAAAAAGTTTCAACACAAACAGAATAGTATCACCTTCTTGAAGGGAGGACTTCTTTAGGCTGCATCATTTTCATTAGGTACACTTCATAAACTGGCAACTGAGTATAGATGAATTACATCATCTTGCAATTGTCCAAACATTCATGGTCTGACATGTACATGTAATTTGAAAAAGCTGCACTATATCTGGGGGCTTAATTTTGTAGCTGTGGGTTCTATCAGTTGTGGTCGTACTGTAGCCACAAAAATAACATAAATCATGGTGACAGGCAACAAACACAAAAAACCTAAGCCAGACTAGTCTCCACTATTTGGAGGTAAACTGAAAATGGTTTCCCCAGTTGCGTCTGTAATCTTCTGTTGGTGTATAGAAAAAAGTTCAGTAGGTCAAAGTAAAGCCGCAACTCTCAGGAATCGTTTTTCCATTAGCTTTTGTTTTCTCAGCAGTTACTTTGTAATAGTAATGTTATCATAAGCAGCAGAACTATTGTCCAGAATTCACAATGCACAATGTGAATACATTCTGTTTTTTCCAGTGAGGATCTCAGAACTTAGACAAAACAGTAGCTTCATTTATCAGTAATGACCATCCAAAATATAGTTTGAAGCCTGATATTGTTCCCTAGCCAAAATTTAAAGGAGTTCTTTATGGCACAATCATGTTGTTGATGGGAACCAGCCTACAGACACTGACAGTAAAACAGATATATGTGTGTTAGAGTAAGCCGCTATTCAATATATTTTACCTGTGTGGAGGTCCCAGTATCAGCGCCACTGGTCTCTCCCCGTGCTATCCTCCAGGCCAGAGAGCCAGAGTTGCGACCCCCCAGCTCTCCTGGTTTTGGTTTCTTTGGGGAAATGAACTCTACCAGCTCGACCAGGAGCCTCTCCGTCAGCTCCTTCTTCCTGTCTGGACTCAGGGACTGCTGCCTCTTCAGTGTTTAGAGGAGAAAAAAGGCGGTTTACATCACAGCCACCACAACAATTAATCTCACAGACACGGTTAAAAGGATTTAGACTTACAGATGCACAGAGTCCATTAATGGTGTGCAGGAGCCAGGCTTCCTGAACCCTGGTTCTTCTCGACAAAACCTCTGGATGTTTGCAGGAATACCTCCACGTCACATCAACCACCTGCAGCATGAACACACACTACTGTCTTTCTATACTTGTAAGGGCCCTCACTCACAAAATGCATGCCCCTTTCAAGACCGTAATGATCACAACTAAATGCCTAACTGTAGTGTGGACTGGCCCATATGTCCTTAAAATGCACAAATGTCTTCATTGAAATGGTTTAAGACTAAAACACGTCTTTAGAAGAACAGCAATGCAAAGCAACATCCACACTAAACTATTTCAATTATCCACTGAACCTGGAAGACAATCCATCTGTAAACAACAGTGTAGAGCGCCTCCAACACAGCTAAAGAGGTATGAGGAATTTGTGCATTTCAAAACAAAAGTCACAGATGGTGCCAATTCTTATACTAATGAGAATTATACTAATAAAAAGAAGTAAAAGATGCAGGTTTCAAACGGTTTCAAACCTTTTACGCATGTTTTATGAGGAAGGAAACACATTCAACCTGTTTGTTGGACCTCAAGGAAGTGCGTATGTTTTACTGAGCAACACTGAATGTAAACTTCTTAAAGGAGCAGTCTGGAGATAGTTCATAGTTCCTGTAATTCAGCAAATCATAACTTATGAGTAGTGTTTTATCCAAAGCTTAATATAGCTTACTTGTCTGTGCCATTGAAGTCAAATATTGTCCAAATGCTCGAACACTATATACATTAATCTGCACCTGAAAGCAGTCCCCAGCAATTACTAATATTTGAGGACATCTAATAAAAGTGGAAATGTCATAAAACATGCTGTTCACCCATGTAGAAAACATGTTAATACTCATTTCCAAAGTCACTGCTAGTAAGCAAAGTGAAAGCAGGAAGTCACAGAAAAGGGGAAGACACAGTATTACATAAAAATGGGAATAACACACCGCACAGCCTCAGACCTTCCTTAAAATGGAGCTAGCTTACCAATACATATGGGCTGTACTCACTCAAAGAAGAAAAGCTAAATAGAGACATATAATGAATTCATTAATTAAATTAGAAAGACAGGAAAGAAAAAGTATAAAGTGATTGGACTTCTGCATTATTGGTTGTGGTCAATAGATTTGCTAATAGCAAATAGAGTATTTCACTGAATCCATCTTTACGGGCACTGATACTTTACATTACTATTTACTTGACAGTTGTTTTAACTCACCCCAGAAGGGATCCTAAAAAGACAAAAATCTCAACTAAAAATGAAACTCGACTGATAGTGCTTAGTTTAGCAATTGATAGTAAAAGTAGTGACAGTATTAGTATGTGTCTGACCTGGTCCTTAGAGAAAGCCAAAACGTAGGCCAGTTTCTTTCCCCAGCCGATTTCATACAGCAGCGGTTTATCACAGACGTTCTCACACGAGTCGCAGTGCAGCCAACGACGCTGGGTGGCTGAGTAAATCTCTGTCCACACATGGTCTGAAACAACACACAGTTGTAGGTGGCAATAGTTTAATAACAGACCAAATAAGAATATAAGAGATGTGGTGACATGCTCTTAATACATTAAACTCATGTACGAAAGAGTCCTGCCAACATACACTGAAACTGTACTTGGATACATGGACAAGATGCCCTCAGGTTAAAAAAACACACACTTTTTTTTTTAACCTTGTTTACACATTCATGTGCTGTTTTTATGTGTTAGAATACATATCATGAGTATTTTTTTTAAAAGCAGTCACCAACATGGCTGAGCAATTCCATCTTGATGCTACTGATGACAGCCTCACAAACACGGACTCAAACAGCCAGAGTTTCATACATAACAAACGTAAGGAATCAATCAGGCTTCAGATTTGGTTTCCAGTTCAAACATGTCTGGCTGACTTTCTTTAACCTTACAACTTGCCATTGTGTGGAGTAGAGTTGTGCGTCTCTGAAAAGAGTCAAAGCTGAGCGGGTGTACTTGAGTTGCGGCAAGTAGCAAAGGGGTGGGTGGTGAGAGGGTTGGGGATACTAGATCCATACATAGTAAAAGAGCCAAAAGGTGTGGTACATCGAAGTCGTTTGAAAACATGAAGGGATTATGTTCACTGAAAAAAAAACATTATTATTATTATATGTGTAATAATTTTTATTATAATATTATAATTATAATATCAATTTTCTGGGTTTAAATCAATGCCAGGATGAGTAGTTCAAAATCTAAAGTAACAAAAACCAGTATTCAGATTGGACTGCTTAAAATTGTGTGATATTGAAGATTGTGATGAACATATGAAACAGAGCAGTGCAAGTAAACTCCCAGTTTTTGTTTTCGTGCAGAGAATCAAAAAAGTAATTTAGGAGCCTCATCGGTCACTCATGGACATACCTGTGCTGTCCCAGATGTACCTGGCCTCAAGTCCAAGAGCTCTGCAGCACAGGGTAAAACAGTTGGCCCACTCCCCACAGCGCCCCCTTCTGGTTTCCAGCAACTTCTCGGGATTGTTGTACCTGGGGTTTTGAATAATGACAAAATAGGCATAGAAAATGGACATTAAACAAAGCAATCAAATTCTCCATGTGCAGGACAAGTTACTATTTTTAGAACTGACTGATAGCTAATGTCAAAAATAAAAGTAATCTGAACTGAAGAGATCTAAATTATAAAATGATGCAAATGGGCAAAAAGTACTAATGAACCAAAATAAGAATTCCTTCAAGGTAAAAACCATCAACCCTGTGATGACACTGGTTCTCATGAGGACCTTCTTAGGAAGTTACTCAGAAATCAACAACAGCTAAACAGGAGCTCAGGTTAGAGCCATGTCAGTGCCTCAAACTGTATGAATCAGACCTTCATGGTGAGACTGCTGCAAAGAAACCACTACTGAGGGAGACCAAGAAGAGGAAGAAAAGAACTGGTTGGACCAAGGAACACAAGCTTTGATGATGTGAGGAATTTTATTGGTGACCATTTCACCAGCATGACTACCACAACATTCTGCAGAGACTCAACATCTCATCTGGTTTGAGCTCAGTGGGACCATGATTAGTTTTCTAGAAGGACAATAAGGCTGTTTGATCAAGAAACAGAGTGATTGAGCTTCATCAGATAACCTGACCTCCACAGTCACTTGGCCAAACCCCATCAGAAAGACTTTGGAATGAGTTGGAGCACAGTGAATGAAAAGCAGTCAGCAAGAGCTCAGCATACATGTCAACTCCTTCAAGACTGTTGGAAAAGCTGCAAGTGACGAACTCATGAAGCTGGTTGGAGAATGAAGAGCGTGCAAAACTATTATTGAAGCAAAAGGAGACTACTTTTTTAAAAAATCTAACTTTTAAAGCATATTTTGTTTGATTACTGCATTATTCAGCCTGTGTTATTTTAAAATAATGTCTTCAGTTTTGTTGTACAAGGTAGAGATTAGAACAATATAGGAAAAAAGTTTTAATGAATAGGTGTGCCCAAACTTTTAACTGGTACTAGTAAATGCTGTGAAAAGGCATTTTAATATCTAACTTGTTCTACAACCCAATCTTATTTCTAATAAGCAAAAATGCAAACACACACACACACACCTGGGGAATCGGGTGGAGAGTCGGCAGCTCTGACAGTAGTGGTTCTCCACTCGCTGAGCTCCCCAGCGGAGATCATCGGTGCTCGGACTGAGGGATCTGCCATGTTGGGTGGGACCTCCACAGCGGCTGCAAGGCAAACAGTCCACCCAGGAGAAAAAGTCCTGCTTGAACCACCTGAGCAACTCCAGCACCAGGAAATCTTCTATTCCAAGTTTGCATTCTACAAACACACAGCAAATCATACATTTAGCATAATTAAAGAATCAATTTGAACACATTTTACTACACATAAAGAACTGGGTCTTCTGAATGAGTGATGGGACTTCACCTGGGTCAGCTTCTTTCGCCTCCTTGAGCTTTTTTTGAGCAGCAGAAGATAGCTCTTGGTGAGGGATGGAGCTCCTGGCTTTCAGCTGCAACTCAGGGTTTTCATACAGCATCACGTGTTGGAAGTTAGACTGTAGAGTCACAAAAAAGCTCATACTGCTCTCCTGTCACACACACACACAAAAACATACAGACAGATGAATAAATAGAAGAAAGCTAACAGTCCTAACAGTATTTTCTATTATTCCAATACTACACTATTCAAAAGATCTATAGCAATATTACAGAATAACTTGCATAAATTAGTTTCTGTATGATGGAAAGATAGCTCAATGTCAACCTCCTTATCTGGTCTGGTTGCATTCACTTCAAATGATAATTTTCATTATTTTATCATTTAATTTCATTTAGTAGATGCTTTTATCCAAAGTCACATATATTGGAGACTAGATACAACTCAAGGTAGGTACGCAGGGCCCCACTAAGGACCTCACAAAATCTCCAGAAATGTCCATCATTCTAAACTTCCCAATAAAACTGTAGCGTTATACTGATAATACAGCAGAATACTTCACATGAATTCATTCACAGATTCAACCATTCAATTCATCGAGGAGAACCGCGTTTACCAGGGAAGATGGCTGCTGTGGAGGTGGTACTATTGGCTGGCTGGAGGTAGCAGTGGCTCTGTTTGGAGCTGAAGTTGAAGCTGAGGCTGAGGCTGAGGCTGAGGCTGAGGCGGCCGGAGCAGCAGGTTGGGTAGGACATCCTCCACGCAGCCTCTGATCCCTCTCCTCTGCAATAGATTCCCTGATGAACTTCAGCTGCTCCACAGATGCAGATTTGGGAAAGACTAAGTGGGTCTCAGCCTGAAAAGAAGTCGTTTACCCATAGTTATGCAGATGACCAATAAAGCTCCAGGCAATGATGTAAATGATACACTGACTTTAATCTACTACTATAGATACCCAGAAGTTAATTATCAATTACCTCCTCAAATCCCATTTCAAAGAGACATTCGACAGCACCTTTGATGGGCAACACTTTGGTAGAGAAAGTGGGATTGCCAATACGGATCGATCTGTACTTCTCCTCATTGGGATACCTGTTGGGGTGACACATGATGATCATATAAGGAAGTATCAGCAAGCTGTCTGGTTAGTGCACAGTAAATTCTCAACCAAATTAAATGTGTTCTCTAAGGACAAAAAAGTTCTGTGCTAATTTATCCCAAACATACTTGATAAAAATAATAATGGATTAGATTTATATAGTGCTTTTCAAGGCACTCAAAGCGCTTCACAATGGATCCATTATTCATTCACTCACACATTCTCACTCTGGTGGTGGAAGACACAGCTGCCCTGGGGCAGACTGACGGAAGCATGGCTGCCAATCCTACGGTCCCTACGACCACAACCATTCATTCAACATTCACATGCATTCGTACACCAGTGTGAGAGCAGCAAGGCGGGAAAAGTGTCTTGCCCAAGCACATGACAAGGCGAGAGTGGGAATCGAACCGACAACAAAACTGCAAGATGAAATTTGGCCAAAAAAAATAAGCACAGAAAAAGAGTGCAAGAAAAAATAGTCAATGAAAAACTGCAGAGCATATCTCCAGAAATGGCCACATAATGTTTCTTTTTGCTGAAACTTCTTACAGTTTTGTTTTCTGTAGTAACATATCTATGTGCCAACTCTAGCTTGACATATATGGCAGAGGCACAGATGACTAACTTCGTGGATAATTTAGCAACTGAAACCTGCTTTCTGCTGAGTCACATATATGCCCAGTTCCCTAAAACAGCCGAACTTTTTCTAGGATCCTGCATGAATGGGCGTGTGCTGAGACATACCAAAGTAAAAGAACAGATTTTTTTATAGTTTGGTTCACATTGTGCGTGAACAGCAACACACAGCAGCTTATATCACGGATCCTGTCCAAGTTAGTCATCTTTTACTAGCGATTTGCTGACGACATGGTGTAGCTATTGTGGCGTTTATTGGTAATGTACAAAATATTTCTAACACAATCTCAGTTTGACGTGTTCTACCGTTGTGGTGCGTCATTGCGTTGATAAGTTCACAACCTTACCTTAAAATATTGTCAGCGTATGTGAGGAGCAACTTGGCGACGTCTAAGAAGACTTCGTTTGGATTCTCACACAGTGCTGTGACTGCTGGTGACACAGCCATGTTGCTATTTCTCAGACAAACTGTCCTGTCCTGTCACTTTTAAAATACAGTAGCTAATGCTAACAGTGCAAGCTGACTTACTCACTCTGGTGTCTTTCGGCTGTGTTTGGGGTCCTGGATGTAGCTGCCATATGAACGCCTGAATACATGTTCGCAGCTTTAATAATGCTGTGCATATTTGCGTTTCACCGTAATAATTGATTTGATTGATTAAGCACATTTATACTATTGCTTACAATGGAATCGTGGTGCTTGCATTTATTGAATATTTAATAGTTATACTGATCAGGCGTTCGCTAATGCTGCCTAAAGTTAGCTAAAAGTAAATACAAGGATGGCATGGATGCGTGTTTTAGCGAGTACTAGTTGACTTTGGTGCGTGTTCTGCTGAGTAGAATACCAGCTTGAGTTCCGTTTTGTGTGGAGGACATTTCACATTTGGTTTGTTTATATCTTCCTCCTCATTTTCATTCACCAAAGCTTCAGGTTAGTTCGCTGTTAAAGTTGACAGAGAGAGCAGGATGTCTGCTATGTCGCTGAGCTGGTGGACCAAACTCCAGCTGAGAACACAGAACAGAAGGACTCTTCTTCAAAAGTTTGTCACGGTTTGTCCAAACCAAGACTCAAAGCCCCACAGCTCCGGACAGCAGCAGAGAAGGAGGGTTGTTATTACTGGCATAGGGTTAGTGTGTCCTCTGGGCACAGGCACAGCTCTGCCCTGGGACCGCCTGATCCAAGGCCACAGTGGGATTGTTGCTCTGGACTCAGAGGAGTACAAGACTATCCCCTGTAAAGTGGCAGCTCTGGTACCCAGAGGGACTGAGGAGGGTCAGTTTAAGGGGGAGAATTTTGCCTCTCGTGGGGAGATCAATAGCATGTCTCCAGCCACTGTAATGGCCCTTGGAGCTGCTCAGCTGGCTCTGGAGGACTCAGGGTGGAGCCCCAAAAGCCCAGAGGAGCAGCTCAGCACAGGGGTGGCTGTTGGCATGGGCATGGTGTCACTGGATGAGATTGCTCGTACCTCCTCTGCTTTCCAAAAACAGGGCTACAACAAAGTCAGTCCTTTCTTTGTGCCTCGCATCCTTGTCAACATGGCTGCTGGACACATAAGCATCAAACACAAACTGAAGGGTCCCAACCATGCTGTGTCCACAGCTTGCACCACAGGTGCACATGCCATAGGAGATGCAACAAGGTTTATTGCCCATGGGGATGCAGTTGCTATGGTTACAGGAGGTACAGAATCCTGTGTCGGGCCTCTTTCAATTGCCGGCTTCGCTAGGGCTCGCGCGCTTGCCACAAAATGGAACAGCAGCCCAACACTGGCTTCAAGACCCTTTCACCCAGATAGAGAGGGCTTTGTGATGGGAGAGGGAGCAGCGGTGCTCCTACTGGAGGAGCTGGACCACGCAGTGAAGAGAGGAGCCAGGATCTATGCAGAGGTCCTGGGATATGGACTTTCAGGAGATGCCAGCCACATCACTGCACCCACTGCGGATGGAGATGGGGCATTCAGGTGACTTATTTCAGTGTAATCAGAGGTTTATTACAAGGTTATTTTGTTGCTGATACTCCATTTTTCACAAATAAAACAAATGCTATAAATTATTCCACAAAACTACATGCACCCACTGAAGCAGGTAATTGTACATCTTTTGACAACCAAAACAACAAAACTAAGACCACACTGTGACACATTTGCTCTATCCTTATCTATCAACCCTTTGTTTCTACAGGTGCATGTCTGCAGCTCTCAGAGATGGTGGCGTCTCACCTTCAGATGTCACATACATCAACGCTCACGCCACATCCACACCTTTGGGTGATGCTGCAGAAAATGCAGCCATCAAGAGGCTCTTCGGGCAAAGCACTGATAACCTGGCTGTCTCCTCCACCAAGGGAGCCACAGGACATCTGCTTGGGGCCGCTGGGGCTCTGGAGGCAGCCTTCACTGCTCTGGCTTGCTACCATGGAGTCCTGCCCCCGACCCTCAACCTGGACCGCACAGAGCCAGAGTTTGATCTGAATTATGTTCCCTGCACAATGCAGCCATGGAGGACTCAGGGTCGAAGGGTCGCCCTCACAAACTCATTTGGATTCGGCGGTACCAACGCCTCGTTATGTCTGAGCAGCATCTGATGACACACTAAGACTGAGTGTTGCCTTTTTATTCACCACCAGATCTGATCCAGGCTGTAATATTTACCAGTGATCGCATCACAGACTCACAGATTGAGTAAATATTTATTTAGAGGGCTGATCAGTGCCACTTTTAGTTGGTCCTATGAACTGATTGTATTGTGGTTTCTGCAACACATGTTTGGACTTGTTTGTTCTGGATTTTCAGTGATTGACTTTAGATTGTACTGATAAAGAATTACGATGATATCACTCAATGTGTGTCATTTGTTGTTTATTTTGGAACCCAGATGATCAAATATAGAGAAAATTAGATGGAAATGTATTAAAATAAGATAGGATAAACATTGCTGACTCCATAGCGGGGAAAGTTCACCATTACAGCAGCTCAAAAGACATGAAAAGCAGTGCAAAAATTGCAGAAAATATTACATACACAAAATCAAATCTTCAAGAACACTGTATATGAAAGGAGGAGATTGTACAAATTATTGTATGTAAGGCAGGGTAATATCTATTTAAGAAGAATAAAAAGAAAAAAGCAGCACTAAATGAGGTAGACCAGTGAAGTTGCACTGCGACATTATGGTCCGTATAAAGACAATGTCAATAATTCAGATCACCGATGAATGGGGGAAGAAAACTGAAACTAGCTGTCATTTATAGTGTAACCTAAAGTGTTTAGTTTGCTTCTGACTGCTAGAGATTCAGACTATGTTTTTTCAAAATGAATTAAAGTGGCCATTTTCCAAGAAAGTGTTCTCGCTAGCCCTAGAAAGTCAAAAGAAATTGTCAGTAAAATTTAAAATAAACAATGTAAACAATAGTTTCATCTTTGTTAAATGTAATATTTTGTATAAAAGGGTGGGGAATGCCTGGGAATTATCTTTTGCTAATTTCCTGTAACGGAAATTAGCCAGTTTTCATTTCAAAATGTACTGCTCGTGGTTTAATTTTAGTCTGACGGTGTGACAAACAAAAGGAAAAGACAGGCTGTCCAATACAAACCATTATCAGCTATCTGAAATGAGTTATACTTCATAATGGGGACCGCATAGAGTACACATAAAAAAGTACACACTAATGAACAGGTGAGAAGCCAGACAAGACATGATGCTCAGACTGAGGCCATTTTAAGAGAGAGAGAGAGAGAAAGTGTGTGTGTGAGTGTGTGTGGTGTGTGTGTTGTTTGACACCAGTAGGTGGCATAGACTCACAGCAAATCGTGTGCATATGTGCCTTCCATCCATCCATTCTCTATACACCGCTTTATCCTCACTAGAGTCGCTGGAGCCTATCTCAGTTGACCCGGGCGAAGGCAGGGGACACCCTGGACAGGTCGCCAGTCTGCCGCGTGCATATGTGACTTTCTCCCCCTAATATTCCAATAGGTTTGATTGTATGCATGCAGTCGGTGCGTAAGCGGGAAAAAGAAAACAGGCAACTGCTCAGAGGCTCCAAAAGCCCCAGATTTACTCTTCTCTGTGTCCTTCTAATTTCTGTTTTATCTGTGTGTACAACATGAATGACTATCCTTGTAATTTATCATTTGGACATGTGAGTTACTTTTGTTCTAAAGGTCGAATTGTTTCATGTTTTTCCTTTTTACATTTAACTGCTTGGTTTTAATTTGTTTTAATGGTTTCATTTGTCTAATGCTGTATGTTAATGTGCCATGAGATGACTTGACGTGTACAACCACAGATGTGTTAGAAATTTGTGCCACTTAACAACATAATCAGCTGGTCCTGGACATGTAGCAGCACCCTGTCAGATTCTAGTTCTCAGACTGGAACTGCTGTACATTGAGGTGAGTTTTTTGTATTTGTTTGTTTGTTTCGTTTGGTTTGGGCTTTTGCTTTGTTTGCTTGTTTGTTACTATTTTTGTTGCCATTGTCATATTATTCCACCAAAGAAAAACTGTAATGCTGTAACCATCACTTATCTGTTAGTTGTCCTAATAAAGAAAAACCTGAGAGTTGTTTTCTTGTCAGAAAATAGTAAAAAAAAAAAAAAAAAAAAAAAATGCACATCATTATGCCTTGAAGACTGTGTTAACATAGGTCATGTTCTCATTTTGTCTGATTAGCTGCGAAAAATGCAAAAATTTTGACTTTATTTTAATTGAAAACAAGGAAGATTAAAAAGTACTGAAAGAAAAGAAAAGGTATGCAGAGCCGAGACATTTGTTTTTGCAGATACTGGACTTCTTTGGGTAAAAATGGTACCCAGGTGATCGGGTCAGAGGACGCTGGGTTTGAAGAAATTGGAAGACCAAGGCAGAGTAATGAATCAGGAACTCATCAACTGTATGTGTGAACAACTGGAAAGGTGAAAACAACAATTTTGACTAATTAATTCATCAAATAATCGTTTACCACAAGCTGATGTCCTGATGCCTGAGGAAATAATTATTGTATCATGTATAAATTGTTGGATTTGTTGTGTTTCTCTCTATAATACTGAAGGGTCTTGACTTTACTATGTGAAGTACCCTCTGTTATAATGCAGCACTATGTGAATAAAACCGATCTGAAATAATGGAGTAAGGTCAGGAGGTGCCTGACAACACATCCTTGCCCCTCAGGAGGTCAATCTGGTCACAGACAGGAAAAATAAACATTACTACATTTACAATCATTCAAAGTGACTGAAGTCAAAGGTCACGGCTCGAGGATGTTCAGATACAGCCCCTCTTTTTTCTCCCAGTGTCTGTGTAATGGGATTTTGCTTTGGTACATGCGTCAGAACGGAAGCGTAAAGAAATGCGACAGCAAGAAACAGAAATGCAGGAGCTGAAGAAGAAAATATATGTACACTACAATTCGAAAATTTGGCATCACCCAGACAATTTCATGTTTTCTATGAAAACTCACACTTTTACTCATGTGCTAATATAATTGCACAAGGGCTTTCTAATCATCAATTAGCCTTTCAACACCATGAGCTAACACAATGTAGCATTAGAACACAGGAGTGATGGTTGCTGGAAATGTTCCTCTGTTCCTCTATGTAGATATTCCATTAAAAATCAGCTGTTTCCAGCTAGAATAGTCATTTACCACATTATAACAATGTCTAGACTGTATTTCTGATTCATTTAATGTTATCTTCATTGGAAAAAAAACTGCTTTCTTTTAATAATAAGGACATTTCTAAGTGACCCCAAACTTTTGAACAGTAGTGTAGCATTTCTATAGGAATATGTGCACGTTACCTGGCCAGAGAGATGCTGTGGTATATGTGTGTGTGGAAATGAAACAGCACAACCGAGACGAAAAAAGGCTTTCAGCTCCATTAAAGTAAATAGTCTGAAACTCTTTCTATTGAAATCTGATTGAAATCTCTATTCAATAATCTTTCAGGAGAAAAAGTTAGCAAGAAAAAAAATGACTGTTAATTGCTTGCTGTTAGCCTCCTACATCCAACCTGCTGTGATCTTTTAACAGGAACGCACACTCCAAAAAGCTTGGCCAATTTATGCTATTAGGAAATAAGTGGTGCTGTAAGTGTTCACGGTGGACCTTAATAACTTCCTAACAGAGGCGTGATCTGACAACAGAGCCTTTTATGATCACTTATGAAGGCACTTTAGGAAGCAAGACCTCTGACTCTGTGTTGCTCCTTTTAATTCAGCCTCCTTCGACCTTTTTACTTGTAGTGGTGGGGAAACAACTAAAAGATAACAAAAGAAAAGGAAGAGTGGCAGAGGATAAATCAGAACGAAGTGTTGTTATTTCAGGAGAAATGTGAAGGAAGCAGGTAAACAGTTCCTATGAGAGGGGGACTGTTTTCCAATTATTCTTAAAAATTTGAACACGATTATTATTATCCTGCAGCTTTATAGGGAAGAGGAGACACTCAGGACTTTTCTACCTTCCTGGAGGAGACACATAATGACTACGAGGGGAAACTGAATGACTGCTTAGGGCCTCATATCCCTGCAGATATGATTGCTTTGAATATACTGTATGTGTTTAAATTTTCCCACGATGATTCTGGAGGTTGTTAAAAAAAAAAAAACCTTGCCATTTAAGAAAAGAAAGAAATGTCACATTTGACAGTAAATCATATTCCGCTGAGAGCAGGAGAAAAACAAGTTTATAGTGTAATAAATGGACCAACATTAAGCAGAGCAGCTAAAACTGTGCTTCACTGTTCTTTAAATCCTGCTGTGTAGCTAGAACTCAAAAAGCAGTACTCTGCCAAGGCTGTTCAGTCCCCCGTATAGCATTATCAGAAATGCAATATTTATTTATTTTTTCTAGAAATGCAGCATTTGTTCAATAATTATTGATGACCAGAAATCACGGCAACATAGAATATGTTATACACACAGGAAAAATGACCTGAACACAACGTTACGTTATGTAAGTTATGCATACGTTATGTACTGATCACATGACCTAAATATGTAGTGGGCGGCAGGAATTGATGGGAATCAGAAACATCCCCACAAATAAATCAGTTGTTCTATTATCATTTCTGACAGATGAGTCCCGTTAATCTGCAGCGGTCGATTTGTAGCAGGATCGCAGTCAGCTGATGCGGTGTTCACTTGTTGTCATAGTTACAGTGACGCCACGCCGCTGTCTCACAATGATACAGAAATCTTTCACAAATCTGTGGATCCAGTCTATAAGTCGCATCACTGCCAAAATCTAATCACTTGGTTCTTGTGTCATTTCTGACCTTCCCTGAAAATTTCATCCAAATCCATTAGTCCGTTTTTGAGTATTGTTGCTAACAGACAAATAGACTGTAATGAACATTGCCTTTGCTGATTAATCTCGTATTTTTTCCTAAAGTATGATTAAACATTTCTGCAAATACACCATCTTCCCATTTCATGACTGTATTTTATGCATGGAGCTGCAGCCTGGAGGTACAAAAGTTTGTATATAAAGACAAGTCAGAATTCTCTGGCTCCCATCAGCTCCCATTCAGAAATCATCATAAAAAGCTAATTCACTGCTTTTTTTCCACAAGTAATTATGACTGTTTTGTTAAATTGCCTCCTTCTTGTCAGTGCTCTGGAGGTTAATCTGAAAATTATTCTATAATTAAATATAAGTAAAGCCTCAAAGTGTGTAATGTTCTGGGGCAAGGCACTTGATTGACATGTCTGATCAAGAGTGGCCATATACAACTAAGAAGCAGGTTATTAACTCCTTAAGTCAGTCTGGCTGAGCTAGATACAAAAATGCAAAAAAAGTGGGGCTGTCGTTACCAGTGACAAACATGGATGGGTTTAGAACTGCACAAAGAACGGATTATACCGATATAAGGAGTTTTAAAAATATATTACAGGACAAAAGCAACAGAGCTGCTGCAGCCAGAGTCAGGAAGGAAAGCTGACAGAACAGTGTGTGAATGTGTATAATACAGGAAATAGTACAATATGCTTATCAATAACACTATCCTATTGTATATAAGGTGTTTAGATGACATTTCTTATTCAAGATTCAGTTTATTCATAACAATGCATCACAAGATTGTATAATGAAATATGTTATCCCTTTATGCTGCTCACAAAAGAAGACAAATTATTTAAAGAATACATAGCAAAATAATCAAATCAGAATTATTTTCATAGCAATGTGGAGGATGAACCCTGTAATATCACATTTTGTCCAATTTTTTGGAGTGTAAAGACAATTTTAGCCTTTTTCTTTCAGCTGCAGCCTTGGTGGTGTTTGTTCAGTTTTTACACAAACGGAAAAGTAAAAGTCATAATTTCTAGTTTCGAGGGGAGTTAAAAGTATCCTGTGAGGTGTTTCAACACTGATAGTATTATGCAACATTGTTCTGATGACTTTTACAGTCAACGGTTTGTTTGTTCTCATGCATCCCTAGAATGAACATGCTGGAGCACGCAGGTGACATGATATCCTCCCTGCCAAAGGTCTCACATTGCTGTTGAAAACAATATACCAAGAAATGTACCAAAACAGCAACAAAATAACAATAAAGGCAGAATAAAGAATACTACAAGCAAGTAAACATGAAAGAAATGCAGCTTTCAAAGCTAAAAAAAAAAAATCCGATCAAAGTGCCTTTCCAAATGTTTAATGCATTCAGTATATTAAAGGCATCAAAGGATTACACAGTGACTTTCAACAGGAAACACTGAATATAAACATAACTTCAAACTGAAACTAAAACTTCTTCTTGTTAATTAACAGTGGTGACTGTAATATGAAGGACTGACCTTCTTGGAGTATGTTATGGATGGATTATCGTCTCAAACCTCAAACCTTCTTCTTTTGACCCTTACACAACAGTTATGCTGAGCTTCCAGATAGTTAATCTACAAACAGAAATAGTGTCACAGCAACAAAGATATACGTCCATGAAATGAACACACAGAGAATAAATGATAACCTAAGAGCTCATGATTGATTTTATTTTCACATAAGCAGCAACAACTGCTTTGGCCAGTCAGTCGGGTCATGTGCAAGGAAGATCATTTTGTAACATGAGCAGCATTCCACAATTTGCCACACAATCACTGAGAAAATGACTGTCACTATAATTACTCTACACTGTTCTATAGACTCAGAGTAAACAATCTGGCAGGCCTCCAAATATAGTGACCAATAAGACTTCAGATATGGGCATCTGTCAGTCAGAGGGTTGTATTTCGTTAATTAATGCTGTAGCGTATAATCATGGCAGTGACTGGACTGAACAGAAATTCATTTAGAAATGTGCACCATGGATGCCTAACACCAGCTGAAATACCACAGGTTCTGAAAAAAATGGATTTTGACTTGGGGCCTCGAGGTCTAACAGGATCTACCTTAACACCTTTATTATAACACTTTCTAATGTGCTTTTGTCATATTCTCCTATTCAAAGGTTATCACTGATGAAATGACACTTTGTCCAGCTTATTAAGTTTATCATTAGGTGTTAGGATGGCCATTTTGTGGTTGGATAAAACAGGAGGCTTGAGGCGAGATAAGATGCAAGTCGACCTGGCATTTATCCACCAGTATTCACATTAAAAGAACACAAACAGCAAAGGTGGCTACTGGTGTGCTGTTGCGCTCCTTTCCTCTCTCCTCCTGCCTCTCACTCAACATAAGGGTTAACCAAAAACAGTTAGAAAATTCTAGTAAAACACACATGAGAAACTAGAGCAAATGAATTTTGACAGATTTGCCTAACTTTGTCAAGTAACTTTGCTGTTAATTTACTGATTATTAAATCAACTCAATTATTTCAGCTCTAGGTTGTTGACTGATTTCTGAATGTCTGGGGAAATAAGGAAAATGGCATCTACACAGGAGCCCAACACCACATTGTTGCCCCTGGACCACTCATCCAGTGTCCCCGGTGTACCAATGGTTCATTTTCCTCTCATAGGCCTCCTCAGGGGACTGCTTCTGGGGACCATGAATATTCATTCCAAATATCATGGCAGTCTGGCCAGTAGCAGGATATCCTGAGTTTGATTAAAAATCATTAATATAATTTAAGTAAAATGTAACCCTAATTGTAAAACCAGGGACTCAAAGATTCCTGTTTTTGCAGCAATGCCTTGCGAGCATTACGTGAAGCCAAATTGAACCAAAGGCTGAGACTGAAACCGTTGCTTCGTGTCCGGTAAAAGGCCAGCTCTGACTTCTTGTTCTGTATTTCACATGATGAATAGTGGCACTGTCCCTACTGAATTTAATAGCATGAGGTAGAGCCGCACAGAAATGATGAATTACTGTACTGGGGAATGTCTTTCCAGAGCCATTTTTAGACATTACGTTTTATTAACTCTTCTGCATGTCACATCCAGCTAATGAATAAATAAATTATTCATCTATTTTTAAAAAAAATTGAAATAATCCGACACAGATAAATGAGCTGCAGCCAGTTTTTTTTCAGGTTTGAAAGGAAAACCCAGCATCTTCATGAGGAATATTTTGACCTTAGGATATTATACATCACTCTCTGTTTAACTCAGGGCATGCTGTGATGAAACACTCAGTATATCTGTAGGTGTCTTTCTGCAGTTTCTTACAGTTTTCCCAAAATTGCAATAAGACCTAACATGTACAACCGGCTTTCTCCACATCAAATTCTAACCCCAGCATCATTTTGTGAATGAGATTTATTCAGTTTACTCTGTATTAAAGGTGATCAGGCATCTTTACCAAAAATATATTAACATACAGTCTTGAGGAGGGACATTTTTCAGCGGCTGCATAGTAATTCCAGGCTTTTCCCTGCCATCTGTTTTATGATTTCCTGACAGAATCCCCCTTCCTCCCTCCATATCAATAGTGCCTTAGCTGGGCATGAACTATTGATTCATGTTGCTGTAATGATGATGACTTTTGTTCATGGCATTCCTTCTGGTCTCTGTCTTTTTTCTTCCTTTCTTTTTTTTTTTTTACATCCCTGCTTCCTAATTAGGAGAAATCCAAGCTGAATTACGATCACCATGGCAACAGAGTCAGCATGCATTCCCTTTGATACCACCCTGTCCCACGGGGAGCACAGCTCATCACTAGCTTCTAAAATTAGACCTCTCACTCTGTGGCACATGCTGGATGGCGTTCATTCCTCTGCTGTGACCATTATTCAGGTCCAGCGTTAGCATTTTTGTTTAGCTTTTGAGTTATGGAATTGTAGCATTTATTGGTTTGGTCAAATAAGAATGATTCTGTAATAATCGTGAACGCGGTGCAGTTAGATTTACATACATCTTATCTGAAGCACTTGTTCCTATTCCTATGGGACATCCCATAAGTCTAGAGACAAATGTCAATGATATTTTTCCGATCAAATACTGATTATCCATTTCAAAGCAGAAAAGTAGTTGCCCAGCTCAAGAAAAAATAAAAGTCTGCTGAACTTAGGTTGAATAGTTAATTAAAAGTAATCTTGGAAGCTGGATTAAGTTAATTGAACTTGAAAATCCAAGTTAATTAGCTTAAAATGTTCAACTGAATGGATGATTGCATCACGCTGACAGTCATGATGAGTGTTTTTTGTAATTTAAAAACTAAACTGAAAGTGAATCTCAAACAGTGCATGCTGAGAAATATCCATCCATCCATTCTCTTTACACCGCTTTATCCTCACTCGGGTCGCAGGGGGTGCTGGAGCCTATCCCAGCTGACTCGGGCGAAGGCAGGGGACACCCTGGACAGGTCGCCAGTCTGTCACAGGGTTACATATAGAAACAGACAAGCACACACACATTCACACCTGTAAACAATTTAGAATCATCAATTAACCTGACATTACTTTGTCAAGGAACGGCAGAGTTATGTGATGATTGACGTACATTTGTCTGTTTATCTGTCTGTACACAACGTTACCCAGAAACGAACAAAAGGATTTGGATGAAATTTTCAGGGAAGGTCAGAACACCTCATTAGATTTTGGCAGTGATGCAGCTTATAGTCTGGATTCACAGTTTTGTTAAAGTCTGTCAGGGCTACATATACAGACAAATAATCACACTCACATTCACACCTACGGACAATTTAGAGTAACCAATTAACCTCAGCATATTTTTGGACTGTGGGAGGAAGCCGGAGTACCCAGAGAAAACCCACGCATGCACAGGGAGAACATGCAAACTCCATGCAGAATTAACTGAGGATCTTCTTGCTGCAAGACGAAAGTGCTAACCACTAGACCACTGTGCAGCCTATGCTGAGAAATATAGCAATCCAAATTCACATCCCTGCATCCTGGTTAAACTGCGCCCATGAGGTGGAACAGATAGTGGGGTTTATTGATAATTGGAGCTCTTTTTGGGGAAAACCTGGTCTGATTAGGAGAGACGGCATCCATCCCACTTTGGCTGGTGCAGCTCTCATTTCTAGGAATATGGCTGATTTTATTAGTACTCCTAAAGCATGACAACCCAGAGTTAAGACCAGGATGCAGAGTTGTAGTCTTACACACCTCTCTGCAGTTTCCTCACAGCTGTCACCCTCCAGTAATTCAGTTAACTTTATTGAGACTGTGTCTGTCCCCCGACCACCAAAATTCAATAAATTACACAAATCAAAAATATACAAAAGAAATAGTAACCACAAAAATTTAATAAAAATTAATACCACTATTTCAACAGAGCACAGAGACAGGAAAATTAAATGTGGTCTGTTAAATATTAGATCTCTCTCGTCTAAATCTCTGCTAGTAAATGAGTTGATAACTGATCACCAGATTGATTTGTTCTGTTTGACTGAAACCTGGTTGCAGCAGGAAGAATTTGTTAGCCTAAACGAATCAACTCCCCCTAGTCATATTAACTGTCATATTCCTCGAATCACAGGCCGAGGAGGAGGAGTAGCAGCAATCTACCATTCTAGTTTAAAATTGAACCAGAGGCCTAAACCTGATTACAGCTCATTTGAAAATCTCACTCTTAGTCTCTCTCATCCAAATTTGAAAGCTCAGAAACCAGTTTTATTTGTTGTTATGTATCGTCCTCCTGCTCCTTATTCTGAGTTTTTATCTCAATTCTCAGACTTTTTATCTGAATTAGTGCTCAGTTCAGACAAAGTTATTATTGTGGGTGACTTTAACATTCATGTTGACATAGACAGTGGCAGCCTTGCAACAGCTTTTAATTCATTATTAGACTCAATTGGGTTTTCTCAACATGTAAATAAACCAACTCATAGTTTTAATCACACTCTTGACCTTGTCCTGACTTATGGCATAGAAATTGAAGAGTTAACAGTATTTCCCCAGAACCCTCTTCTTTCTGACCATTTTATGATAACATTTCAATTTAAAGTAAAGGATTGTTTAGCAGCTGAGAACAAATATCATTACAGTAGGTGTTTGTCTGACAATTCAGTATCTAAATTTAAGGAAATAATACCCTCACTGTTTATTTCAGCAACATTTACTGATAAATCAGAAGGCAATTATTATTATTTTACCCCCACAGAAGTGGATTATTATGTTAACAATGCTTCAGCCTCACTGCGTACAACTCTTGATAGTGTTGCACCTGTAAAAAAGAAAGTTATATCTCAGAGAAGACTTGCTCCTTGGTATAATTCCCAGCTGCGGACTTTAAAGCAGGCATCCCGAAAGCTGGAAAGAAAGTGGTATTCCACTAATTCAGAGGAAGTGTATGTGGCTTGGAAAAATAGTCTAGTAATCTATAAAAAAGCTCTTCGTAATGCCAGGACAACTTATTATTCATCTTTAATAGATGAGAACAAGAACAACCCTAGGTTTCTCTTTAGCACTGTAGCCAGGCTGACAAAGAGTCAGAGCTCTGTTGAACCTTGTATTCCTTTAGCTTTAACCAGTAACGACTTCATGAGCTTCTTTACACATAAAATAGTTATGATTAGAGATAAAATTAATCTGGCCCTTCCTACAAATGTCACAGATGCTTTTGAATTGGCTGTTAGACCTGATGAATCTTTAGAATTCTTCACTCCTATATGTCTCTCTGAACTAATTTCAACAGTTTCTACATCCAAACCATCAACATGTCTTTTAGATCCTATCCCAACTAGACTCTTCAAGGAGATTTTACCTTTAATTAATTCTTCAATGTTAGATCTGATTAATCTCTCTCTAGTAACAGGCTATGTACCACAGGCTTTTAAGGTTGCTGTCATCAAACCTTTGCTTAAAAAGCCCACTTTAGATCCAGATGTGTTAGCTAACTATAGACCGATATCCAACCCACCATTTCTCTCTAAAATTCTGGAAAGAACAGTTGCAAATCAATTATGTGAACACTTACAAAGGAATAATTTGTTTGAAATGTTTCAGTCAGGCTTCAGAGTGCATCATAGCACAGAAACAGCTCTAGTGAAAGTTACTAATGACCTTCTCATAGCATCAGATAATGGACTAGTCTCTATACTTGTTTTGTTAGATCTTAGTGCAGCGTTTGACACAATCGACCACAACATTTTATTACAGCGTCTAGAACATTCAATTGGCATTAAAGGGACAGCACTGGACTGGTTTAAATCCTACTTATCAGATAGGTTCCAGTTTGTGCATGTCAACAATAACTCTTCTGAGCATACTAAAGTTAATCAAGGAGTTCCTCAGGGTTCTGTCTTAGGACCGATACTTTTCACATTATACATGCTTCCTTTAGGCAATATTATTAGGAAGCATTGTATTAACTTCCATTGTTATGCAGATGACACACAATTGTATTTATCTATGAAGCCAGATGAAACTGATCAGTTAGCTAGACTGCAAGATTGTCTTAAGGACATTAAAACCTGGATGACTTTTAACTTCCTACTGCTAAATTCAGACAAAACTGAAGTCATTGTATTTGGCCCCAAACATCTTAGAAACTCGCTTTCAAAGCAAATAGTTACTCTGGATGGCATCACATTGGCCTCCAGTACTACTGTGAGGAATCTTGGAGTTATTTTTGACCAGGACATGTCCTTTAACTCACACATAAAGCAAGTCTGTAGGACTTCCTTTTTTCACCTGCGAAATATTGTAAAAATCAGGAACATTCTGTCTCAGAGTGATGCAGAAAAATTAGTTCATACTTTTGTTACTTCCAGGCTTGACTATTGCAATTCCTTATTATCGGGTTGTCCAAATAGCTCTCTCAAACATCTACAGTTGATCCAAAACGCTGCTGCGAGAGTACTGACAGGAGTTAGCAAAAGAGATCATATTTCCCCTATACTTGCTTCTCTTCACTGGCTTCCTGTTAAATCCAGAATAGAATTTAAAATCCTTCTTCTGACATATAAAGCTCTTAATAACCAATCTCCATCATATCTTAAAGATCTGATAGTACCTTATTATCCTAGCAGAACTCTTCGCTCTCAAGCTGCAGGCTTACTTGTTGTTCCTAGAATTTCTAAAAGTAGAATGGGAGGCAGAGCCTTCAGTTATCAGGCGCCTCTCTTGTGGAACCTGCTCCCAGTTTGGGTTCGGGAGGCAGACACCCTCTCTATTTTTAAGACCAGGCTTAAAACGTTCCTTTTTGACAAATCTTATAGTTGGGGCTGACTGGGTGACCCACAGAGGTTCGGCTTGTGTCTTCATTTGCACAGCTGACTCCCTCTTGGACGTCCCTTCGTTCTGCCTCTAGTCATGCTGCTATAGGCCTATAGGCTGCTGGGGGACTTTTCTTGACGCACTGAGCCCTTCTCTATCTACCTTTACATTTAATATGTATACCGTTATTGCATTACATTCACTCTGTTTCCCCCTGTGCTATTTCTCCGAGTGTCCCTGGTCCCAGAGCTGGATGCTTCAGATCTGCGGTTGATGTTCCACCAACTGGTCCAGTCTCCACCATGTCCACTGTGGGATGCTGCTGCTGACCTTCCTCCAGCCCTCTGCTTCCAACTCCCTTTTTCCACCAGTCAACTCTGCATTGCCTTCACTATACTGTTATGCTAACTTACATACTGTTTGAATTTTACTGCTAGCTATATATGGAGTATGTTTAATGTTAGAGCCGTACATCATAAGAGTAAATTATGAGTCAGTTTTCAATGTTAGCTTATACTTTGTCTGTGTCACATATCCTGTCATGCATGTATCCAAATGTGTGTTGTGTTTTCCTTGCTTTCCCACCCCTCCCTCTTCTCCCATCCCTCCCCCTTGCCCTCTTCTGTCCTTCTCAACCCGCCCGGCCAGCAGGCAGATGGGTCCCCCCTATATAGAGCCGGGTTCTGCTCGAGGTTTCTTCCCTGTTAAAAGGGTGTTTTCCTTGCCACTGTCGCCTTTGGGCTTGCTCTGGGGGTCAGGCATTTGGGTTCTGTAAAGCATCTTGAGACGAGTTGACTGTAATTGACGCTATATAAATAAAATTGAATTGAATTGAATTGAATTGAATTGAATTGAATTGAATAGCATCTTGATCTTTTTAACAATGCTTGTTGCTTCTTTGTTTTAGGAAGTGTCAGCTGTGCAAACTATTAGATTTAATTTCCATCAAATTTAATGAAGTTATAACCTGCATATAGTTCTGCATCCATCTCCAAAAACCGTTTTTCTAGTTTGAAGTACTCACGAACCCATCATTGCATGCATATGTTCATGTCTGTGCAGTGCAGTCACTGCATCAAGAGTAATATATTTAGACATGTAATGATATCTCAGTATTTTTTTTTAAAAAGAGCAGAAATCTAGGTTTCCATGTGTGTGTGTGTGTGTGTGTGTGTGTGTGTGTGTGTGTGTGTGTGTGTGTGTGTGTGTGTGTGTGGTACATATATACACTACCCAATCCAGATGGTTTGGGATGAGATGTGGATCGCAGAGTGAAGGCAAAAGGGCCAACAAGTGCTCAGCATCTCTGGGAACTCCTTCAAGACTGTTGGAAAACCATTTCAGGTGACTACCTCATGACGTTCATCGAGACAATGCCAAGGGTATGCAAAACAGTGATCAAGGGTGGCTGTTTTGAATAATCTAAAATATAAAACAAGTTTTGACTTATTTCACACTTTTTTGTTTACTACATAATTCCAGATGTGTTCATTCATAGTTCCGATGCCTTCAGTGAGAATCTACAATGAAAACAGTCATGAAAATAAAGAAAGCCCACTAAATGAGAAGGTGTGTCCAAATTTTTGACTGGTGTTGTTTAGAAAAAAAAAAAGCTGCAATATGTATGATCCTAGCCCTTGCAATAACCAAGATAAGAGCTTAAGTGCTCAAAATAGCCTATGGAACTCATAGGGTTAACTTGAAATAACAAAATATCACTATTTACATTAACTAACAAGAAAGCCTAGATCTCACTTAAATGTCTGTGTTGTTTGACACTGTGACAATAATTCATCCCTTGTTTGATTTGCTGACAAGAAGTTGTGAGCTGATTTTTATTTTGTTTGAAAGAGTCACTTTTTAACAGGGTTATTATTTAACCACTTGTGAAAGTTTAATTTGATTTATTACCACTTCCATTTACATTTCACTGCAGCTCATGTTTTCCCAAAGAAGCAAGAAGGACGGTCTTGCTTTCATCTGATATCTGATTCTTTTTATATGAATTGCTGGGTGGATGATGAGACCCAAGACAGCACAGTGTTACAACTATGTAAGGTGTTGTAGTAATGTCTTTTGGATCCAGTACAAATATGATCCAGGAAATGAAATGTGATCCAGGATGGCTGGTTTGGAGCAATGGATACATGAGTCTTATCGAATATGAGGCTTATCAAATGCCCAAATGCTGCACAGTGCTTTTCTCATAGTAGTACAGGCAATCACAGAGCTTGTTGAATGAGGATTTGTTGCTTTTCTTGGCTTTACTTAAGTTGAATATCTTTGTGTTTTAGACTGTTCTTTAGAAAACACATCACATCACACAAAGAGTCACACTTTGTCTTGTTTTGTGTCTCTCTCTGTCTTATCCTTGTGTACATGTTGTACTCATCTCTCCCTGTCCTTCTGTGTTTTTATTATCTTTCTCCTCGATGTGTGAAAAGTGTGCTTGAGCTTTGCCTCTTGTGTGTTTGTGTGGGTCTGTCCTCTACCCAGGCCTCCATACCAAAAAGGTCTTATGACTCAGGTCTCATCTGTTTCCAAGTTGCTCATTGTCCTCCTAAATCTACTCGTCATGTGTACAGTCTGTCTATAATTCCCTAAATGTACACACAATCCATGTCCACAGACTGTACAGTTAGATGACATGACAGCTCTTTGGAAGGGAAGTCAAAAATATCTTCATTATCCCTATAGGCGCCTGGTTTCAAACCCAGTCCTCTTCATATTCAAGTGCTGTGAGCTCAAATTTGAGCCTTGCAGGTGGTTTGATCTCGATACAACATCTCCACTTCATCAGTATTGTGCACACTATGTTTAAAATAATGTCCCAAGCACAAGACACAAGATGGCATCGTCATTTCCATAATTTATTGCATCACCTTTGTGCAATGGGAAGAAGTAGTGATGCATAGTCTATCTATGCATACAGTCTACAGTTCATACTGTAAAATTCATGCTGTCTTTTAATGGTAATGCCACATTTACTGCTTGTTTATTTAACATGGAAAAGTGTTCAGAAGCTGTGGCCTGCTATACAGAGTTTGTAACTTTATGAATTGTGGTATTCGAAAACACAAAAAAAAGAAAAAAAAAGATGTGATTTGACTTGAAATTGCAGTTTTGAAATTGTGATGAACATTTTATAGACCAGTGTCAACTGACAGATTTTTTTAAAATCCAACTGTGCAATGGCACATGAAACAAAAGTTTTAATGTGAGGCTTTGGTTGGATTTGGTGTCATGCACCCAGAAGGTGTGAAAGCACCACAGGCACATTGTAAGAACAAGGGAAGTATCATCACAATGAGTGCATGACGTACCCTGATGAGCCACAACATTAACACCACCTGCCTATTATTGTATAGGTCTTCCTCACGCACCAAATGGCTCTGATCCATCAGGTCATGGACATGACATCTCTGAGGGTGTCCTGTGGTGTCTGGTATCAGAATGCTTTCAGAGGATCTTCTGGAACCTTTGGTCAGGAGGTGGTGCCACCAGGGAGAAGGCTTGTTCCGGTCGAGTTAGAGGTCAAGTCAATGTCTTGGACTCTTGGTCGTGTTTCTTAAGCTGTTCCTGAGCAGTTATTGAGTCGTAGTGGCAGTGCAGGATCCACTGTTCTTCTTGGGGATGTCACGACCGTCAGGGAGTACTGTTTAGGATGGCGATGTGCATCAGAGTAACATTAACATTAATGCCTGGATCCAAGGTTTACCAGCAAAACATTGCTTTGTAATGGCATGATCAGCATTATACACTTAATTTAAATGGTTTGTAATATTATATATATATATATATATATATATATATATATATATATATATATATATTATTATATATATATATTATTATATATATATTGAGAACCTTGAAATGCTAACTGGAGTACTCTGATAGAAACTAGGCTGCTGGTACATCTTTCAGAATGCGACCAAGTACCAGCAGAGTCATATGAAGTAAAAAGAGCAATGACTGCTGTAGTGAAAATGCCTCGCTATTGTGATTTGGTAAAGGTAAATATTCATGATAATTCATATGGGAGAAAACATCAAAACATCAGCCTAGTCAAGTCTGTGCCAGACTAGTTGAAAATCACTAGTTTCCCAGCACATACAGTGGAACAAGTCAGTCAGTGGAAAATAATGTATAAGTGAAAAATGAGGCCACTGATCATAATCAAAAATGCTTCATTTTCACATTTTTTAAATGGTTTGTGGCATTATTACTTTACTATACTATACAAGAGACATCTTTGAGTTCTCTATAATTCTAGCCATAGTTGTGTCTTTCCAAAGAGGTGCAGGACTTCATATTGCAGTGGAAAAAAATCTCAGAAGCTACTTGAGTTTCAAAGAGTTAAAAATGATCTGTATGACTAGAAATAACAATAAATAATGGGCTTCTCTCCTAGAAGTCAAGCTGAATTGATTTCTTTGATGCAATTTGCTCTCAGATCAGCAAAAATAATTGATAAATGGTGAACAAGGGACATTCTGAGGCGTAGTTGGGACTCTGTGTGTACATACAAGTATCTAAAGCAGACATTTAACTTGTATACAAGTTGTCACCGCACCAGTAAATCCAAATCACCCATCCTACATAGCACAAATTGATATCACACTGTTATGTGACTTATACTCCAGAAGAAAGATGATATTCTCCATAGAGCAGACATAACAGGCTGAGTACCTATGCATTTGAAATGAAGCTAGAGTTTAAAAGATATGTAAGGAATGGTGAGTCCTATAGTTAAGGTTTATAGTAATAAACCATGGGCTAGTGCAGGAAGCTTGGGCCAAGGATAACAAGACCTGACTCACATGACAAGCTGTTGCATCAGACTATATACTATCAGTGGCACTGTGCTCTTCAGCTTCTATCGTTAAAAAAATGCCACTCAGAGTGAGGGCACAACTTTTGATAGACATATGTATAATTTACCAGCTTTAACAACAAAGAGCGATGTTTATGATCTCTTCCCAAAGGTTGATAATAATACCTGGCTTTAGGGTTTTATTCAACCCCTTCTCCAAATCTCGCCTTTAGTAAATAGTTTTTTTTCTGTACTGGAGAAGAGTTGACAGACAGGAACTTCACCAAAGGTACTAACTGGAATTTGAATTCATTAAGTTATTAAGCAATGTGCAAAAGCAGAGATGCTTCCTTTCCAACAGCTCCCAGGCTTTAAGTATGTGTGAAAACTGCTTTGATGAAAGCACACAATAGAGTGCATAAGATGATGCCCTCACAGTGGCACTCCAAAAGCATTTGCACTATAGTGGGAAAGAAACAATGCTTGCAGTGCTGTGATTTTATTAGTTTATTTCCACTCTTGTAATTAACAGGAGGGCAAACACAGATATGCTTCACTCTAAACACACTGCTGCTAACAGGCTAATAGGATGTCCGTCACATGGTTGCAGTAGTAGCTGCATGTTGAACCCATAAATACATGATGAGGAATACTTTTTTGAAATGAACACAGGTCAATATTCATGTGCTAATTAATGACTTCTGACAAACATTAATATAGAAATAATGTAAGACAAATATTATGAATCCATCCCTGTTTAAGGTAATGTTAGAGAAGACTGTTTAAATGAGAAATACATTAAGATTGGACACAAAGGGAGATTTAGAGGCCACTCATCTGCAGAAATCCTTAGTCATAATGCAGGTGTAGACACAAATTCCCTATGTTGGTGCACAGTCAGACAACTTTTCACCATATAGAAATTCATGCTCTGACTTCATAAATATACAACAATCCTGTCTCCTAGAAATGGTGCTCCTATATTGCTAAACTGAAACAGCAAATACTGTTTGAGCGGGTCATGTTTTCTACTAACACTATGAGGAAACTTTGTTAACCTTCTGAACGCCTATAAGTTTCTGGATATTACATTTTTACAAATGATAGGCTCATTTTTTTACTGCATCAAATCCTGGACCTCTATGAAAACTCAAAAATGTCTTGTACAGTACGGGTTGATGTTGATGCTGGCATCTACGGTCCTGTTTTGAGTGAAGCAGGGTATGGTGGTCAAGTCACTGTATCCAGCTTTTATATTCAGTCTATGATTGTAAACCTTTATTATCCATTGTTTTTTAAATTACTTTCCAAATGGTCAGTTATCTCTTGATTTAACTGTTAATTGGTCACAGTTGGCTTTCTGATTCATAATTGGGTGTTTAAAATATGTCAGTATTATAGTTTCTCATTTGTGTTTTGTGCTTGTGGTTGAACTGTATCAGTAGCACCCAGGGGAGTCACCTACACTCGGCCCGAAAACCCTTTAGCACAGCTGCATTATGTATGTAGCACATCTGACCAGGCAAGCAAACTGGCCACCCTCGTTTGAGTGGGTTAGAAGACATTGACTGGAACCACTGTACTGGCACTGTTGCTGTCTTTTCTTTTTTCAGAAATTGATGTTGAACCAGCAACACAAACATCCATCCATCCATTATCTATACACCATCCTCATTAGAGCCGTGGGCGTGACTGGAGTCTATCCCAGCTGACTCAGGGTGAAGGCAGGGGACACCCTGGACAGGACATCAGTCTATCACAGGACTACACATACAGGCAAACAATCACATTGACATTCACAGGTACGGATAATTTAGAGATCCCAATTAATCTCAGCATGTTTTTGGACTGTGGGAGGAAGCCAGAGAAAACCCACACATGTACAGGAAGAACATGCAAACTCCATGCAGAAAGAGCCCGGGAAGGTGGGAGCGTGAATCAGGGATCTTCTAGCTGCAAGGTGAACGGGCTAACTACCAAGCCACTGTGCAGCCTTACAACACAAACATAAAAAAGGAAAAATTAAGTAATGCATTCATTAATCAATCAAAAAACGCTGAAGAAAGTTTAACCCCCTTTTTAGCTTGATTTATTTTGATAGTGCAAACTGAACAAAGAACTGCACATTGTTAAATGGGCTGTTCAATAGACTTGTCACACAGTGTCTGATAAAGATAACTGATGGCTGACAGAACCAAATGCCGGCTTCCTTTCTGTTTAAATTATTATTTGGCTACCAAGCCATAGTTCTGTGACAGAAGCTTTGTAAAGCTTGCGTCTGTTTACAGTCTAATTCTGGAATTCAATGTAATATCCTCCAGAAGATTGACTGTATTTAGACTGTTTTGTGTCTATTTCTGTTCTCCTTGCTGCTCTGCCTGAGTGTCACCCCTCTGCTTCCCTCTTCACCTGTGCTACATTCAGCACCCAAGCACTTGGTCCTGATCTGGTCGCCCTCCACAGCAGGAAGACCCCCATTACCTAATAACTAGTTACTTGATTGTCAGGCAACTATGTGTGGCAGCAGATTCTTCCATGTGTTGGTTGTTTAAGCTTCATTTTCTTGCCACTAACTGCTCTCTGTGCGTCCTTGACCACTCACTGTGCTGCTCTTACAGATGAAGGAATTCTACGTTTGAGACTGCCTCCTCTGCTTAAGCCCACATCTCTTCCTGCCCTGGACAGATTCTATAAGACTGCCAACTGCTGCACCCACTTACCTCATCCCCAGTAAACCTCTTAGCTTTTATTCCAACTTCAGTGTCTACATTTCCAGCTAAAACACAAACATTACAGGTCTTGTAAAGCATGATTTTATTACTGCACCAAGTTACTGCCTAATTATGCAAATAAAACTATGTCAACTCTGCTGATTAAAGTAAAGGAGTAAAGTCAGTTCAACGTCTTAGGGTTCATCCTGCTTTGATTGAGAATACCTAACGAAATTTCCCAGCCGTCTGTCCAATGTTTGTGGAACCAAAATCATGGAGGACAACATGGTGAAAGAGAAAAAGCAAAGCAAAACAGAGTAACAACTAAACCGAGGCCTCATGTGACCTTACTGTAAGTGCCCTGACAGCAGGAAAGTGCGAAGGCTGTAACGGTGAAATGCTGTATGAGTGACACAACAGCACTGCGTGAAACACGGAGACAGACACTTCTGCGGACACTGAAGTGTGATGCAATTTTAGAATACATGGTGAAAGTGTTTCTCTTTCTTAGTTCCTTTCAAAAGCCACTATCATGCCATCATTAGATAAAGCACACATGCACGGTCCTCTGGTCATGGTCAACAACATATGTTTAAAAGATTCATTATGCTAAGCCTACTTTTTCTGATTCCCAATTGTACCATACTGCATATCAAAGCCAGTGATTGCATAAGGTGAGGTACTAGAACTGGACCGCTGACCTAAAGAAAAAGTGAGTATCTGGCACCAGTCTGTCAAAACAGATCAGTCAAACCATCATGACCACCATTTTGTCCTGGGTGTGTAACCACAACACTACCCAGTCATGAACTCCACAAGAACTCAGAAGGTGCCCTGCTACCAGATATTGGCAACATATCCTTCAAGTCTGAAAGCTCTGAGTTAGAGTTGGAGCCTTCACACATCAGAACAATACTCGGTCACCAATTCGTGGTTTGTTTCTCCACAGACCATGGACTTATCACCACACATGACTTGCTACTTTGGAGATGCTCTGTACCAGCTGACCAGCTATCAAGTCCACTTCTCCTGCACATGACTTAACACTTACCGGTAGTTACAAGAAAATCAATGCCATTCACTTCACCTGTGAGTGGCCAGAATCATTTGGCTCACACTGATAGTCACAGTTAAGTCAATATAAGGAAAAACATGACTCTAACATGACAAAGTGCACTTGTTCACTTGTGAACCTCCATTGATTTTACACCTCACTGTCTGTGTATAGGTGTTGGAGAGAAGTGTTACATATGTGAAAGCACTGGAAAGACTGAGTGCCTCCAGATGGAAAAGTGTGAAAGCTGAAAAATGTCTTCAGTTAATGTTACTTGAAGAATTAAGTTTTGACAACCAAAACATCTGCATGAGGCACAACACACTGAAATGTCCAACCAATGTGTTGGCGGTGGAGTAGCACGAGTAGAACTCCTGATTAAATCTTCTTTTTATGCAGACTGATGGTGCAGTGAGAAGACGACCCACATGCTGAAGAGGTCAACAGCTCATTTCACCAAAACAACATATTTATTTGGCAAATATACCCTGCCAGTCAAAAGTTTTAGAGCACCTCCATTTTTTCCCCAGTTTTTATTGGAAATGATGCAGGTTAATGTCTCATTGTAATCTGAAATGAAAGCACAGAACAAATAAACAAATGAAGTAAAAAACTAAAACTAAAACTAAACTAAAATCAGTTTGAAAACCAAAATGTATTCTAAACTTCTGACTCATCAAAGTAGCCACCTTTGGCAGATATAACAGTTGAACACACTTCCAGCATTCTTTCCAGATTGGAAATCAAATATTCTTCACAAAGTTCTTTCCATCTCTGTTGCAGAAGTTCTCATAAATGTGTGGCACTTGTAGGTTGCTTTGCTTTCACTCTTCTGTCCAGTACATCACAAACCAGCTCCATGGGGTTTAAATCTGGAGACTGTGCCGCCACTCCATGTTTTCAAGTTTACTATCTTGTTCTTTTTTCCTAAGGTCATTCTGGCATAGCTTGGACTTCTGTTTTGAGTCATTATCTTGCTGTAGGATGAACCCCTGACCAACTAGGAACATACCAGAGGTACTGCATGGCGCTGCAGAATGCTGTGGTAGCTGTTTTGGTTCAGGGTACCTCTCACTCTGTACAAGTCACCGACCCTGGATCCAGTAAAACAGCCCCAAGCTTTTGACTCTCAGAAACTTGGCTTCTGATTCTGTTGTGGCTTTGGGTCTTCCAGACCTCTTCCTGTCAGAGTTTCCCATAGCTTCTGAGTGCCTTTTGATGGTGAAGAAAACTGGAGTCACTGACACCTTGACTTTCTTTTCTGTAGGAAAGACCTATATTTTTAAGTGTTATGATGGTCTGTCTCTTCTATTGTTCGTTGCCTTTTCATCACCATTTTTATAGCAACACACTACTTTCTGCAGTACAATACTGATCAAATAATCCTCTGGAGGGTATGGTGCCACAGTGTTTTCCAACACTGCTTTTATGCAGACAGAGGGGGTTGTAAGTAATCAAGAAAATCTGGGACATCTGTAGGATTTGGTAGCACCAACTTTCAAGGCTTGATTGACCTCCATTGTGGCACAACAGCTTTAAGACGGTAACCCATTTCTTGGTCCCTGAAAAAGGCCTTTTTGTATAATTATGAATATACATCATTTTTCAATTTTGGGAAACCTTACCTTTTTTTAAACCTCTGGCAGTTCATCACTTACCTTTGCACCATTTCAAGTTATTCACTGGACTTGAGTTACTTGAATTTCAATACAAATTTGAAATATTGGGGCATTCTAAAACTTTTGCCGGTAGTGTACATGTCAGAAAGGCAAGTCAGTTGTCATGAATCGTCATGAATTTCTAGTAGCAGAAAAACTGTAATGACTTGCCAAGACTATCACAGGAGCAGTTTCCCACTAAAGTGGGCAGAGTTCACTCTTGACAGTTCGTCCACTTAACAAATCAGCATCACCAATCAATGCTATCACCATTTCTGCTTCCCAAATGGATCATTGCATAACCCTGCATGGGTGGAATGTCAAATGTACGCCTAAACGCACGGCAGTTGTAGCGTTTACCATTCTAGGGTAGGAGAGTGTGTTTCTCTCTTAAATGAATCAAGCACTATTTTGAATTATGAGCTGACATCAAAAATCAAAATTGGAATCTGGACTAAATCATAACATTACCAAAGATTTCCATCCCTATTTTGCACTCTGTGGGTAACAGCTTACAGCTAATGTCAGCCACAATGCTAGCTGTCTTGTGGTCCTGCAGTATCCCTGCAATATATTAAGATGCATACTGCATCACCACTTCATCCCACTACGGCGAAGTCAAGAAGTAGTTGAAACGGATTATGCCATCTTGCTCTTGTTATGCCATTTGAAACCAGAAAATTTATTAACTACTTATTTCCATAATAGATGTGCTATTAGCTTGCTAGCTATGAAATTACCATTATCTGACTAATGAAAACACAAACTAAACTCTCTGAACTCCAAAACTTGCTGGTGGGTTTGGAAGGTGTGTTTTCTTTTAAAAAATTAACAAAATTGCACCATTTACCAGAGCCAGAAACTTTACAAACAGAATAGTCAGATTTTCAACGTAAGTTTGAAATTGGAATATTTCATGTATAAATCGATCCATAGATGGTGACATTTTGCAATGTCCTTCACACTGCCTGAGCTGTAACCACTGATAATCCTTGCGCTAGTCTAAAATAGTTGCCCTTCTTCAGACCTAGATTTGTAGAAATGGTACGCTGTCCCTGGCATCATTTTAGCAAAACAACCAACTTCTAACCTTGCCAGCAAGTTGATTTCTCGCAATATTTGTGAGTTCACAAATCTCTCAAGAAACCATCTTGCTCCGCTCCCGCCTTCACTTTTCGTACAGCACCAAGTTGGCATGGGCCAATCACGCAGCAGTATTCGTGTGTGGGGCGGGATATCCGGGTTTGACGACGACACCAAGCGCCAGTAGATCAAAACAAACATGGCAACAGAGGACAACGATCGTGTGGATGCTGCTATTAAGTCAGTTTTAGCTGAATCTCCTATCACTTCTTTGAAGGAAGAACAACGAGAGGTGCTTTGCGCATTTCTGGATGGTAAAGATGTTTGTGCTTTTTTACCTACGAGTTCTGGTAAGAGTTTAATCTACCAATTGGCTCCGCTCGTTGTGAAGATCCCGCGATTGGCTAAAAACAAACCTGTCAGAGGCGGGACATACTGTTGCATTGTCCAATCCGTGCCTCTTTCCTCTGAACTGATTTACATGGAGCGGTCCCAGATTGATATTGTGGAGTACTATCAAGTACTACACAATTATTAATCTGGCTATTGCCAGGTTAATCAACTGCAGCTCTGATTAGTAGCACTGTGGCTTGTTCTGTGCCTCCTGATTAATGCTGCAGCTGTGCTTCCACTAATTTTTAGTTGGTCTCTGAGCTTCCTGTATCCTTATCTGTCTTTGCGAAGCCTCACAGTAAAACTTTTCAATTCCTCTGACAATTCTGACAATTCAAGGTTCTAGTGTTCACAGTTCATTTTATAACCATGATAATGCAGCTAAACTAATTGTAGCTCACATGTGTTCTCAGTGGTGGTTTCACTTAACACAGGTTTTCTAATTTGTGTGTTAGATTTTTCTTTGCTGCATTGCTATTCTACTCTGGGGTCTGTATTTTCAATACTCTCCTCTTACAGTCTTTTTTCTGATTGCTCATGAGGCGACATACTCTGGTGTTCAACTTAGAAGTAATGCAATTATTAAGACATGATGCTCTTTGAAATCATTTGGCATGAGTTGTTCTCACCTCTGTTGCATTCTGTAAGTCTCCCTGCACAGAAATGTACCACACACAATAAAGATGTCTTTATTAAATAGTTGAAGTTAGCAGTCTCTTGATATTTCAGTGACTTGCAAACAGGTACATGTAGGTGAAGCGCACCTATCATGTAGGTGAAGCACACCTTTTGTTGGTCATCTTTGGTAACCAGAATTAAAGAATCAAAAGCTGCTGTGTCTTTTTGACCTTGTTACCATGAGCTATTCTGTACCCGTGAAAGCAGAGCAGAGCTACTGAAAAGATGTTTTGAGAGTTTGTGCACTCAGTAAAACTGACAAACTGCACTAAAGCATGAATGTCACCAATTAAAAACAAACACCTTTTCTGTCCTTTCACCAGACATTCATTCCCTCCTAACAAAAGTTATCCTTCCAGCCTCCACCTGAACAGCTGTTGCGTATCACAACAATGGACATGATGATCCTTATGGCATTCACATGAGCTGTTTACAAGCTGTAATCATATTTGGTGATTACCAGTCATTATAAAGCACCATATGCACTGTAATTAGCCAATTGAAAAGTGGTTAATACTGTCCTGCATTCTGCTGCCGTCCTTGTAATTATCTACCAAAGGAGAACATTTTGCTGCAACAATTATAGTCAAGGACTGCAGCAGTCGCTTTGCATAATGTGATGAGTCTCTCCAGCCTAGTTCGAAAAAAATATCAAGTCATCAGAGCAGCGTTGAGAGTCGCTCTCACATTTGTTAGCATAGAAATTATGTCTTTAATACACAGTAATAAAGCATTTGCGGTAGCTTTGTAAAAACAAATGAGAGTCAGCACATGTTCATTCATGCATTTTCCATGTGAGTGTATCCTTATTCAGTATTCACCCACTTCACTAGGATGCTGAGTTGTTTGTGTTCGAGGGTAAACAGATTTCTGTTCCTCCTTTTAGGACACTCTAATCTTTCTGTCCTAATTACCCATCTCACTCGCATAGATTTCCCTTTTCCCTCAAACTGTTATTGCAGCTAGTTTGCTTGAAGAACCTGCGTGTTGATGCTCTATTTAGGAATCAAACAGATGTTGTTTGGGGAGGAGATGTGTTGAGATTTTGAAATGCAGATTTTCACTTTCCAACATTATGAGAAGTGCAGTATTTGAATAAATTATACTTACTTTTCTGTCTGTTTTACTGTACACATTCAATAATAATAATGATGAATAACAGAATTTTCTCATGGTAATTTTCCACATTCTAAATCTGCTCTGTTGCTTTTCTTTTGTATGTACATGTTGCAAATCAAACTGGGGCTCGTAGAACAAGGAGTGTCATATGCTGTACAACTTCAGGCAAACTGGTAATAATGAGCCACATAAATGAAATAGACCTGACTTTCCGAGAGTGAGATGACAAGATCAATATCAATTTCAGGACCATGTGTTAAGTTTGGAGGTAAAGCTAAGACTGCAAGCTTACTAGAAAACTCCAGTCAGACATGAAGAGGTCAACCCCATACTCTGTATTGGAAGGTACAATCATGAGCACTAATTTATAGTTTCGGAATAGCAGGTATGCTCTGTCTCAAATTCAGTCTGATTTGGTTAAGTTTAGTGAAAAAATATGGTTAAATATACACTGCCATTGAAAAATTTGGGGTCACCAAGGCAATTTCATGTTTTCCATGAAAATTCACACTTTTATTCATGTGCTAATGTAATAGAATGAGATTGATGTTGTTGCGCTATATGAATTTGTATTTATTTTTGTTTATATTTGTATTTATTGTTTTTATGGTTTTTTTTAAAATAATATGTTGAATATTGGTCACATCCTGTGGGGAGACTAGTTAACTACGGTTATGGTTATGAGTTTTTAGTATGTCCATTAGGGAGGGGGATTAATAATCACCGGAAGTGTGGTCAGTATTTTATTTTGAAAAGTGGTGTATTGCTTCCTCTTTTTATGGCGACTCCTCATGGGAAGGTATGTGTTTTTGTCACTCTCTGTGTTTTATTGTTTTTTTTTCTTCCTTAATGGAACGTTTTGTTTAGTTAATATAGTCTGTGTTTTTGTCAAACTGGTTATAACATTGGGTGTTTTGTTCTTATTGCTTTCTCTTTTTATGGCGACTCCTCATGGGAAGGAAAATAAATGTCCCGTTCGAAGCTACCATCCTCGTGTTATTTAATACAAAATTCAAACACAACGCAGAACACGATTCACTACACTAGCATAACTGCACAAGGGTTTCTAGTCATCAATTAGCCTTTCAACACCATTAGCTAACACAATGTACCATTAGAACACAGGAGTGATGGTTGCTGGAAATGTTCCTCTGTACCCCTATGTAGATATTCTATTAAAAATCAGCCTTTTTCAGCTATAATAGTCATTTACCACATTAACAATGTCTAGATCGTGTTTCTGATTAATTGAATGTTATCTTCATTGGAAAAAATGCTTTCCTTTCAAACATAAGGACATTCTAAGTGACCGCAAACTTTTGAATTTTAATGTACACTCAACAAAAATATAAACGCAACACTTTTGTTTTTGCTTCCATTTTTTATGAGATGAACTCAAAGATCTAAAACTTTTTCCACATACACAATATCACCATTTCTCTCAAATATTGTTCACAAATCTGTCTAAATCTGTGATAGTGAGCACTTCTCCTTTGCTGAGATAATCCATCCCACCTCACAGGTGTGTCATATCAAGATGCTGATTAGACACCATGATTAGTGCACAGGTGTGCCTTAGACTGCCCACAATAAAAGGCCACTCTGAAAGGTGCAGTTTTGTTTTATTGGGGGGGAGGGGGGTCCACTCCTCTTCAATGGCTGTGCGAAGTTGCTGGATGCTGGCGGGAACTGGTACACGCTGTCGTATACGCCGATCCAGAGCATCCCAAACATGCTCAATGGGTGACATGTCCGGTGAGTATGCTGGCCATGCAAGAACTGGGACGTTTTCAGCTTCCAAGAATTGTGTACAGATCCTTGCAACATGGGGCCGTGCATTATCCTGCTGCAACATGAGGTGATGTTCTTGGATGTATGGCATAACAATGGGTCTCAGGATCTTGTCACGGTATCTCTGTGCATTCAAAATGCCATCAATAAACTGCACCTGTGTTCTTCGTCCATAACAGACAACTGCCCATACCATAACCCCACCGCCACCATGGGCCACTCCATCCACAACATTGACATCAGAAAACCACTCAACCACACGACGCCACACACGCTGTCTGCCATCTGCCCTGAACAGTGTAAACCCGGATTCATCCGTGAAGAGAACACCTCTCCAACGTGCCAGATGCCATCCAACGTGAGCATTTGCCCACTCAAGTCGGTTACGACGACGAACTGGAGTCAGGTTGAGAGAGTCAGGTCGAGACCCCGATGAGGACGATGAGCATGCAGATGAGCTTCCCTGAGACGGTTTCTGACAGTTTGTGCAGAAATTCTTTGGTTACGCAAACCGATTCTTTCAGCAGCTGTCCGAGTGGCTGGTCTCAGACCATCTTGGAGGTGAACATGCTGGATGTGGAGGTCCTGGGCTGGTGTGGTTACACGTGGTCTGCGGTTGTGAGGCTGGTTGGATGTACTGCCAAATTCTCTGAAACGCCTTTGGAGACGGCTTATGGTAGAGAAATGAACATTCAATACATGAGCAACAGCTCTGGTTGACATTCCTGCTGTCAGCATGCCAATTGCACGCTCCTTCAAATCTTGCCACATCTGTGGCATTCTGCTGTGTGATAAAACTGCACATTTCAGAGTGGCCTTTTATTGTGGGCAGTCTAAGGCACACCTGTGCACTAATCATGGTGTCTAATCAGCATCTTGATATGGCACACCTGTGAGGTGGGATGGATTATCTCAGCAAAGGAGAAGTGCTCACTATCACAGATTTAGACAGTTTTGTGAACAATATTTGAGAGAAATGGTGATATTGTGTATGTGGAAAAAGTTTTAGATCTTTGAGTTCATCTCATAAAAAATGGGAACAAAAACAAAAGTGTTGCGTTTGTATTTTTGTTGAGTGTACATTAACACATTATGTGTTTTGTGACTGCTTTTTCCTTATAGACAGGATCTTTCTCTGACCTTTACCAAAAGCTGCCAGTGTCTAAACATTACGGTGGATGGAGCCTGATTTCCCGGATGTAGATTGCAGGTAAAAGTTTGGCATTGTTTATATTTTTATTTTGTTTTTGGGCGAATCTTTAATTTTAATGACGGCTTTCAAATCTCTGCATTGAAATAATCGAGCATAACAATTTTCCTGCCACTAGTTTGAGTGAACACCATTGGTACATCCTGTTCTTAACCCCACACAAAAGGAATGTGATTACTCTGAAGAAATACAAAGATGGAAGACCTTTTTGTTCCTCCTTTTGCTAGACTAATAATGAGCAGTCAGACCATTCTACTCAATACTCTGTCACCTAGAGCATGGTCTGGCTGTGCAAGACTACAGTGAAAGTATTTGACCCCTTAAACCCTAGCGTATTTTTTAAAAATGTCCGACAGAGAAAACAAATGTAGTTGGCCACAGCTCCAAAGGTGTGGGGCCAACAGATCAGACTAGCATTTTGAAATACAATACGACTCTTTGTCTCCTTCACCAGATCTGAAACACTAAAGCAAAAACACTCATTGACTTCCTCATAATCCAAACTGGAAATTAGAGAGTAAATAACAGCCTTATGACAATGAGTCAGTGACAATGACGTTATTGAGCCTGTTCTAAAAATTCTCCTCTGTGACTCGACCAAATGTGATGAAGCAGAAATGAAGCACAACCATGCCAAAACCATTTTCGTCACAGTAGTACCAGGTGGCCTCTTCAATGAGTGCGGCACACAGGGCAACCTTTTACAAATGGTCAGGCTTGCGTTTGAATTAAAAGAAAAGTCTGGTCCTGGCACAGAATGCTCTGGGATTGAAAGGGTTAAAAATGTCATAGTCATTACTAATGTGAATTCAGATATTTTGTCAGAAAAAATATATTGTACTTAAACTTATTACGGGCTGCACAGTGGATTGGTGGTTAGCACTTTCGCCTTGCAGCTAGAAGATCCCCGGGACACGTCCTGGCCTTCCTGGGATCTTTCTGCATGGAGTTTGCATGTTCTGCCTGTTTGGGTTTTCTTTGGGTTCACGGGCTTCCTTCCACAGTCCAAAAACATGCTCAGGTTAATTGGTAACTCTAAACTGTCCGTAGGTGTGAATGCGAGTGTGATTTACTGTATATGTGTCCCTGTGATAGACTGGTAACTTGCAGAAATACTTAATCGACAACAATTTCGATTTTATGTTAAAAGAAAATGTAGTTTAATCTGCATTATTGTTAACTTCAAATGGTGGTGCCCTCCAGAAGAATGCTAACAGTAGAGTGATTTGATGGCTTTTTCTACCAGTCTGAGGCCTGTCATTTTCTGTCACTGACAAAAGCTTTGGTTGATGGGATCTGTGCTTGGCTCCACTGTGTTGTTATGCAATGAAGGTCAAACCCAACGAAACTGAAGGAACTGCTTTGAATGCCGCCAGCAGAATGTGGTTGTCTACAGTCTGGAATATAAACTGCAGCTGCTATGATCAGTTCCATCATAAATAAAGACTGAAGATGAGTGAACCAGCCTGAGAAGCAGCCATACAGTAATATTTAAAGGAAAAACCTGAAACCTTGTCCCCTGCTGTGAGGCGATTGAGTGGCTCTGTTATGCCGTGAAAGGCATTTTGCTGCAATGATTTTAGTCCACCTCTGAGGTAAGAGTCACTTCAAATTAATACAAAATAATCCTGAGTGATCACCCTTATCCTGTAATGAAGTGGGTTCCTCCAGGAACACAGTCCACAGGGCATGAGGGGTCACTGAATGGTTTGATGTAAATGATGTTTTACACTACAACCTTCACAGTCTACAGATTTCAACTTGTCTGAACATCTATGGGAGGTTTTGGAGCGATGAAATCGACAGCGCACCTGACCACCATCATCAAAACACCAACTGAGGGACTCATTGTGGGAAGAATAATACTTCATTCAGCCAATAGAGTTCCAGAGGCTTGACGAATCAATGTAAAGGACATTGAAGCTGTTTTGACAATTAATGTCTGTTTTTGCTTTACTTTGTCATGCGTCTGTAGAGACACAGGCATCACTCAACTTTCTCCATCTTCCATCACTTGGCTAAAGTTTGGTTTTGGTCTCATCTGGACAAAATAAACTTTGCTCCACAATATTTCTGACTTGTTATTGTGTTTTTGGGCAAATTCCAGTCTAGTCTGTGGACGATTGCAGCTGATAAAAGGTTTGTATCTTGCAGCACAGCCTCTCTAATTCTGTGACGTTGAAGTCATCTATGAATTGTGGATTGGATTCTTTCACACCTGCTCTCTAGACCAACTGTGACGTCTTTTGCCATTGCTTTGGGGTTTGTCTTCACAGCTCGAAGGATTTTCTGTCATCAGCTGCAGCTGTCTTCTGTGGGCAACCTCCTGTGTTTATTTTGGAGTCCCACAGTGGTTCCTTTTATCTCCAGAACTTTCCACACTGATGTGCTTGACATATCCATTTCCTGCGCTGTGGCTGTCAATGACTTTTTTGGTTTTCTCTACTTAGAGATGATCTGTTTTTCTGTCAGTTCTCCGGTCTTCATGTTGGTATCTGCCTTCTGGCTCAAAATGTAACATCAATAGATGAAATGATAGACTGAAACTCTTTTTAACATCCTTTTGGAGGGCATTGTGTTTGCTTTTGCACATTAGATGTGTGTAATTTCTTTGAAACCGGCATTAGTAAAGCTTAAGAATCAAATTATTGATTGCAGTCGTGTCATTTCAGACCATGTATACCATATCATAGCTTTGAAAGTAATTTCTGTATATGACAGAAGCAGATGGCAGCTTGTGTATTCCGTGTCATTTGTAAGATTAATGTTTGACCCATATGACTGAGGTTTGATAGGGGTAAAGACTACCATCTGTTTGTCTAAAAGCAGCTGTGGGTGAGACGTTGTCATGGATTCTCTCATCCTATTTATCTTGTCATTAAAGAACACTGATAAAACACCACCAACTGACTGCAGAATAAACTTTCCTGATGAACTGCTTACCTCTGTAAACACTATCTAATTAAGCCAAATAGACTTTTCCCCTGCAGATCATAAAAGCCTGTATGGGCTAATAGCTTCAGTGAAGCTCATTCATTCTGAGATATTACTAGGAAACATCTTGATCTTCTCTTCTAACAGACTGCAGTGAGTAGTAGAAAGGATGTGAGGCCCCTGCCAACTACTTCTTTTCTTTTATGGAAGAACAAGGCCTCATAAGGAGATACCAAATTGTTAAATGCCAGCTCATTTATTTTGCTAACATAAAACTTTTTTTCTTCTCTGTCTTGTCTGCATGTTTGAGTCAGGTTTCTATCACAAAAGCAAGACGAGGTACTTTCTCTTTCTAAAAAAAATACACTCATGGGAATGACAATGGCCTTTTCATTGTTTTCTGAAACCGTTGGAGTAGCACCATTGTAGTGTTTAGACAGCCTCCACGAGCTGTCAGGAATTCAACAGACGCTTCTCACAGCACAGATGGAAACATTTCTCAAAACACAATCCCACAAGCCAGGATCACTAACACAAACCATAACTCCACTGCAAGGCCTTTTACAGTTTCATTAGCATTTCACAGCACTACCAGAATCCATAATGTCTCTGGTAACCATTGATCATGCATGCAATTATTATTGATAATTCTACATTACAGCTAGGCATCACAAGCAGCCAGCAATTTAACATGCTGTTATACAAGTCTCATATCATCATCCGTATCTTAAACACTGGTGCACTGATATCTAGAAAAAGACACCTGAGTTTAAAGCATTCTGATATCCTGAACAATATTACTGGAAAGACGTGGAACACAGACTATAAAAGAAGTGGACATGGCCTCGAGTCTCAAAAGTGAAGCCAATGCAGAAGTCTTTCTCACCTGCATTATTTCTAACCGCCAGCAGGGGCGATTTTATTGGCTCGAAAAGACAGTCTGATTGTATAGGAGACTACAGTATAATAGCCTTTCTTCTCCCTATATCTGTTGCCTCAGTAAACATTTTCTTAATGAGTTGATGATCTCAGCCACTAGTTTTATGCCTCCTTCAATATAGCACAACATTTATTGAGTAAATAATAGTCGTATTTAGAGTAAAATAGGCACGAAGGAAGGCTTGCTTTAGTGCATGGCTACTTTGTGATTCAATAGTTGCTACTGTATGTGGGTGCATAATCCCCTCAGTCACATTCACCCCTAACTCCTCTCCACCTCCTCCTTCTTTTGACTGAAAAACCCCAACAAGATAGCGTCTGCCGAAATGCCAAACTTGAAGCTTCAAAATGGTAGCTGTTCAGCTATCCAAAAAACAAAGTTACAACTAAAACATACTAAAGGAGGATTCATACATTTACTGATAGGATCAGATATCCTTTCGCCATACCTTTTTGATGTCAGATAGTCACAGTCTGTGCCATCCATTTTCTATAACTTTCCAAAACCACTTCACACTGTGATTGGCTACATATTTGGTGGTGAGAACATATTGTACTTCCTTCCAGTGTGTCTGCAAAAAAGGTGTATCACAGCTAGCACTGACAGATGAAAACATCACCCTGTACAAGCAAGGGGTAATCTAGACTCCAGCACTGCTCACAACCACATGGCATTGTGTCAACATTGTTAAATTTCACACCTTAGGCTCTAGGCAACTGGATTAAAATATTTTCTCCTGCTACTCAAACAAATGTAAGACAAAGACTAACTTTTTTAACTTTAATTATTAGCTGTAATCATCACACAGCAGCAGGATCAATGGTTGTGTCTGTACATTAAAGCTCGTGTCCGGAGTTTGAATCGCAGCGTCTCCCAAAACACTGTTGGTCCCTCCCTCTGATTTCGCCCCTTTATTTGTGCACGCGCGCAGTACCTGAGAGAGGAGTGCCCGGAGTGCTGCAGCATCTTGCCTGTTTTGCTGTTTTCCACTCTTCTACATTTAGTACATTTAGTAAATAATAAAGGAATTACATTAGAATTCTGTATTGAGTCTAACTTGCCCTAATACCAAAATAACATGAATCTGCTAGGACGAACGAGTAAAGTTTCAATATGTGATTTCACTCGTGTATCCCTCTCGATGACGTTGTTTATCAAACTTAGTGCATTTACACGTGTATATGTGTTACATTGTTTATTTATTTCTATCTAGAGTTCAGAATTGCATGACTCCTCTGATGAAGAGTATGTCCCAGACGCCCCAACATCTTCCTCCAGAGGTCGGGTATCTAAACGAAGCCGTCAGGCGGGCTATGGAGGCCGTGGTCGGGGAGCGACGTGAGCACCCCGAGCCAAAAAACATCCTGCAGTCTCTTGGCCTGACAAGCCGTGGGATTGGTAACTTTTCTGGAAGTTGCTGATCCCTGATGCTCTCTCCTCCACAAGCAAAACAAATGTGCGTGCGGTTGCGTAGTGCCTAGCTCGCCCACCTCTGCATGGGCTTGCTTGCTGTGCGCGTAACCGTTGATTGACAGCATGACAAAGCTGAAGCTCGAACTTGATTGGTCGGCAGCGACCGGCGCTTTTTGGAATAACATGGGGGTCTATGAGAGGAAGGCGGAGCTCATGAATAAATTTTCATATCGCGTCATACTAACATTATATTATATTATAGTATCGAACTAGACTAACACATTTAAGCTTTGTTAAACAATGATACATAAATTGAAAACAAACGGAAACTCCGGACACGAGTTTTAAGAGAGTGGTTGTGCTCAGTTTCATGCATGTGGCACATTTGCAGTAACTTTGTTCATCGTTTAACTCATCTGACATATCATTGTGATGTTATGGTGAGGTTATTAAGCCTAAATACTCACTTGAAATGGGGGGCTGCTGAAACTGTAGGAGGTGCTATGCATGTTACTGGGGTAAGTCATGCCTCTCTGTGTGCTTTGTCTAGTTAACATTGTATTTGACATTGTGTCCTGTTTCATGTCTCAAGAAGATCTGAACTGTTATGGCAGTGAAGACAAGCGAACAAATCCCACAGAGAGGACCGACGCTATTTCTAGACTCTCAGACTTACTTTGACTTCAGTCTCCTGGCCTTTTTGAGATATGCACTTCATATTTTAGTGACAAGTACTATAAAATAAGTCCTGAGATGTTAGCATTTGCTGTGAAAACACAATGAACTGCTTCTTTAGCCGTGAAAGAAGCAGTTCATTGTGATGCTAAAATGGCGATTTTGATAATGATATTCACTTGGTCTCAGCAGAGAGATGTCAGCAACAGGACATGGAACAACCCACGGTCCACTTTTGATACTTAATTTCATTTTTATGACAAATGAGTCAGAAGCATTGTTCTTATTCTTTTTTTCCCCCAGTTCTCTTGTGTAACTGTATTTATGAGATAACACAGCTTTATTTTTTCCCCTTAAACAAAATGGATTTTTATTTATTTATTTTTTTGCTCAGTTCATAAATGAGTTTATTGGGAATAGCTTTTTTTTTTTTGTTACATTGAATTCAGCTTAAACTTCACCTACAAATTAGAGGCACTGACCAACAGCAAGCTACCTGGCAGCGCTGACCTTTCAGGGAACAGACAGCTGAAACATCCTGAATAGCGGAAGCTGTTGCAGCTTATTAGCGATTGTAGTGTCAATTCTTTAATTGTGCCCTTTTTTGGAATAAAAATTTATAACCAATAGAGACATTTTTTTTTAGTTATAGGACCGGAATCGAAATATACTATGAATGCTTTTCCACCAAACTTTGTAGGAGTCAAAACCCAAAAGTCCCTGAACCTTCAGAAAATACTACGCCACGAGTAGGGACCTTTTCAGTGGGAAAAACTCATTTAGAAATTAATTTAGACTAACTTCCTCAAAAAAAGTACATTCACATAAGTGACAAATAAAAGGAGAAGCCAAGATGGAACCTTAGTAAGATGTTGGATCACTACGTGCCACCAGGACAGCTTCAGCATGCCTTGTCTCTGAAACTATTGTGGAGAAATGGAACACCATTATTTGAACAGATATTTCCTCATTTGGTATTTTAATGATGGTGGAGGGTGCAGTTTGACATGTCAGTCCAAACCCGCCCATAGGTGTTCAACTGGGTGGAGATCTGGTGACGGTGAAGGCTAGAGCATAGATTCACATCATGCTCACCCTCATCAAAACCATTGACTGAGCCCTCACGTCCTATGGGTGGAGTTATTGTCATCCTGAAAGAGACCACTCCTATTAGAATGGAAATGATTCACCATATGATCCCTTAGAGTCGCTTTGGATTGATTTGCAATGGCTCTTAATTCCAAGGAGCCAGGTGGACCCAAACCATACAAAAAATGACCCCCAAAGCCACCAAATCCTGTCGCTGTGTTCAGGTTGTCCCAGTTATGCATCCATCACATCCATCCGATATATTCTGTCATTAGCAAACAATTGAACAATGAGCTAGCAAATGACCTTGCTTTTTATTTTAAGAATCTTCGCTGAATGAAATAATGTACAATCCTGATTTTTTTTTTAAAAAACTCCAATGATAATCAAAAGTAACTGTACAGGTGACATAGGTAGAAGGTTGGAAGGCTATTTTGACTGACTTAGGCCAATGTTGTATGAGTGCACAAGTGTATAGTAGGATCCAAATGATGTACATTTCAACATTTTCCCAAGTATGTAGCTGTAGCACTTTCTGGTTTGACCCTAAGACAATTACAACTCACCACCCTCCCAACCTATCTCTCCCATCTCCACAACCTGCCATGGGGTCTTTTAGCTCACTGCTTTGCTTTCATGGTCTACAGCTTTATTGTTCCACTCATTAACTAGCTGTTATTTGTGAAAAAAGCCTGGAAAATCACATTATCTACTCACTTCCCGGCACTGGTGAACATTTTGTACTGTGAAGCATTTAATGAGGTAGATATTTTCCTCAGGAGTTTATGGAGACAACAACAGAGGTAAAAGAGAATGTATGTTTCACAGACAAGTGCATTTAAATGAAAATTAATGCTCCTCTGTGCCTACTGGATTTATATATGCAAACATATGCATAGTACAAGTGAGTAAAAGTCAGATACTCGCTGTAAAGAGGGTTTTCAAAGTGTAGTTTGAAGGGCCTTATGATTTAACTTTATTAGAGACCAGTCCTTACCTTTACTCTAGTGCATCAAAAAGGTTTATATAGCCCTGGTATAAAGTCAATAATGTCGGCATGCTCAATATAAAAGAGGAATGTAACAGAGGAGCAATAACTGAAATACTTAATGAATGTTTTTTCTCCTCTTAGCGCAAACTCCAAGGCTTTTTGTGTTTGCATTTGTTCATTGAACAAAGGGCTGATTATGTTAATAAAAATGTTCTGTGTTTAATGGTAATTTCTGCTGCTAAGATTTAGCTTCATTCAAAGTGCTCTCTTAAACTGATTCAGTATTCAGTTTTTAAGGAGAAAACAGTGTAATTACATGTAAAACCATTGGAGAACCAGGATGAATGCAACCCTTTTAACCCAACTAAGAAAAGTTGGAGAGTTTATCAGACTACTGCATTCACTAAATTATTCCAAATCATCCCAAGAAGAAAATGAAAGTCAGTGATCTTCACCAAATTTATCACAGTCTACACCTCACAGAGCGTACAAACAAACCATATTAGTCAGAAGAGCAACTAAATATGGTCACAGAACACATTTCCTTACAGAATTCTCCCAACATGTTGCATAATCATCTGATTCTTCCCTCATGTTCAGGAGCTGTATGTCATGTTTACATTGAAACCTCACAGAATCTCTATTCAGCCAATCTTGTTTCCTGAACACTGCGACCTTGTTCAGTGTCTTATGAGAAGGGGAAATGAAGCAGTAGCTTTTAAAAACATTCCTATCTGAGCTCCCTCAGACAGTTGATGCATGGGCCTTTCCTTAGATATTATGATTTTCAACTTTTGTAATATTTACCACCATTGTTTTGCCAAGGAACGCTTCAGAGTTATGTGACGATTGGCGTTGCTTTGTCTTTCTGTCTGTCTGATTGTCTGTTAGCAACAGTACTCAAAAATGGAAGAACGGATTTGAATGAAATTTTCAGGGAAGGACATGACACAAGGACCAAGGGATTAGATTTTGACAGAGATGCGGCTTACGGTCTGGATCCATGGATTTCTGTATCATTGTGAGATAGCGGCATGGCGTCACTGTAACAATGACTACGAGTGAACACTAGGTCAGTTGTCTGCTGACGATCACATGATTGTGATCCTGCTATAAATCGACCGCTGCAGACCATACTTTTTTTTTTTTTTTTTAAGATTTCACCCGTCAGAAATCATACAACGACTGAGCAGCCCTGGTGGAGTACTGTGCTCTCTGAGTGCTTTTCTTGTTAGCTAATATATTTCCACATGCATATTACACACTTATAAGCTCAGACAGCCAGATGGTCATAAACTTCACTAATACATTATTTTCATGCTCACAAACTATGCATGTAGATGACAGCCAGCATTTGTGCTCACATTTCATAAAGCCAGATACTGGATTGCACTGTGTATTGACTATGCTGCCACTTCTTTCTCTAAAACTGTAGGTGCAGGGTTATTTCAGGCTACAGCAAATCTTAGCACCTTTAATAGACTGACAGGAAGCCTTGTAAGCTCTCATACACTTCAGTGCTGATGAGACTGCTGCCTGTCCTTGTCATCCTAATCCTGGATGTGTGCTGCAAGTATAACTGTACTGGATTCATGGTTAAGTCTGTGCCACTTCAGCTCTCCAGTATCTGCCAGCATTTAGCTAATGTGAAAGCTGAAACAGTTACAAAAGATGGTCTCGGTGAAACACACCAATTCGAGATCATATCAACATCAAGTGTTTATAAGATGTGGAAAAATTTTAAGCACTGCAAAGAGAACTTGCTGCTGTTTCTCTGTGGTTTAAGGCTGTCACTGTGTCTTCTGTCCCTTAATCCCAGACATGATGCTGAGATCAGCTCTGTGGGAACCATGTCAGCATTGTTCCCCTTGTCCTGTCGCAGAAAGAATTTAGGGCGATAAGATGCCTCTATGATAGTGTTTGTGATGTCTAAGAATCTAATACACATTTCTCTGTACTTCTTTTACCAACCATATGGCAGCAGTGCAGTGTTTACAGCTTGGAAGCCTTAGCTTATGTTCATACGAAACATCAGAAAGGAGGGAAATTACAGAGACTTTGACCGTGGCAGCATGACTGTGCAGCTAACAAATCTGCAGAACTAAAATGGTCAGAATCTCAAGGGAATGTTCCCAGACTTCTTGTTGATTCCATGACGAAGCAGAACCAGCAACAATAGACTCAGAGAAACACAATAAACAAAGATTTCACTAACTGTTTCTAAGATGTGTGAAAGTTGTAAGCAGTTAAAACAGAACTTGCTGTAGAGAAAAAGGGAGGTCGTGAACGGCTTATGTTCAGTCAGTTAGCATGTAAGATGAGAAAGTCCTGACAACTTTTCTCCCGAGACAGATTTTTATCAAGTTTTGGTGAAAATGTAACGTCAACAATCGATTACTGTACCCATAACTCTAATTTGTGTTCACTGATCCGATGACTGATCACTATGCGATGTGATGTAGTGGATGTGACATATCACTTTCATTCTGGGTGTCAGGGCAAACATCTTTACTCTGTTGGCTATGCTGTTTCAGAGCCTTAAGCAGCATGACAACATGGAATTAAATACTAAATCTGACCGACCAAGACTAACATTTAAAAGTTCAAATGGTGTGTTATTGGCAGCTAGTAAACACATTAATGCTTTCTTTAAAGCAGCACTAATCCATTTTTAGATTAACAAAGGATGAAATTATTATGTGTGAAGAGTCACTAATAGAAGCTAGAAAGATGAATCTCCCAAATTTGCAATTCCTCTAAGCCCAGCTGAGCTTTTAACCTCTTAACTGGTTATTTTGGCTTTTGGATCAGAAACTCCCATCAGTCTGTTTTCAAGCAGCAGCGGCAGCAGCAGCAGCAGCATGCAGCTGCTTTCAGTAAAAAGGCTATGATAAACCATTTGCTGCTGTTTGGTGCTCTGTAGATTGTAGATAAAGTAACTAGCTTTGGTGAAGGAGATGGAGCATTCAGCAAATGAGGAGATAGATATTTTTTGTTGTTGACAAGCAAAAAAGAGCTTAAAAAATGATATGAATACTGACTGCACTAAAAGATAACTTTTACTGAATGCTGATGTTGCTCCATGTCACCTGGATGTGTTGTAGTGCATAGTACCACTATCTGAAGCTACTCACATTCACCACTGTGATGACCCCTGAGGTCATCTTGAGGGTGAGAGTAATAGTTCATTTCTATTGGTTCTGCAAGTGTCTGCTTAAAGGCATTATGGAGGATGTTTTTGTTGTTTAATTTGTCTGATTCACATAAAATGAATATACTGACCTTTAGTGGACTTGTATATATGGTCTCTAAAAGAATAAAAAAAAAAATAACTGTGGACATGGCAGGACCTGAAAAACATCAGCCAATCAAAGCGCTCGGACCGAGGCGTTTGGTTTGCTCCCTTTCCTGTCAATCAAAAATCTTCCGGCTCAGGCCTAGTTACGTCGATTACGTACGCCTTGGACTTACGTGTTTTCTGTATGTGTTGCTTTGGTATAGCTTAGCTGGCGACTTGTTTTGCTCATCTTTTTTGACATAATGGCAGATAAAGATCCAGGGGGACCCAGCCGTAAAAGAAAGGCATTTTTTGAGGTCAGAGAAAATAAAAGACAACTGGATCACGGGAATGCAAAAACAAAAGTGATTATTGGCGAGTCATTTGGGCGATGACGTCAGCTCAAGCAACAAATGGACCTAAAGACAGATGCCTTGGTTGCTAAATTCCTTCACGACGACTTCACGAGTCCTACGCAAGTTTCTGAAGGGGGGCGTTTCTTCGTAAATGTTAAGAGAGGGGTGAGGGAGAGGTTGTATGTGCACATGCGCATGCTACGTTCAAAGCTGTAGGAAATTAAATCTCCTCTAATGCCTTTAATGTAACAAGAAAAGCAATCAGAGCGCTGTACTCCGTCAAGGCTGCTTTGCATCATCTCTGACGGAAAAAATCTTTTATTAAAAAAAAAAAGACCTTGTGAGACTGTGAGTCCCTTCACTGCCAAAATGGAATCACTTGGTCACTGTGTCATTTATGACATTCCCTGAAAATTTCATCCAAATCTGTTTTTGAGTAATGCTGTGCGCAGACAGACAGAGTCAGCGAAGGACAAACATACGCCGATCGTCTCATAACTCCACCACATTCCTTGGCGGAGTAATAGGGAGCACCTGTGGGCTTCAGTGTGTTCCCAGGTTACATTAGTGCTGGCTAAAATCTAATAATCCTCTCTGCAGGTAACACACACCCAATGGTGTTTTAGTTCTTCCTTTCGGATTTGGTCTGCTCCTCACTACACCTGTACAGACATTATTCACACATGCACCACACACACACACATCACTGATTCTATGACTTTTCCAAACCCTGATCGTTTTGACTTTAATTTGGTTGGATTTTTTTAAAAACTAGCTTTAATTGTTATACTTGGGTTGCCTCTCCTTTGTTGTAGCCATTTTGACCCAGGTCATAATCAGGTTCACCTCCTTCGTTTTCATGCATCAAGACCACACTCAGAAGCAGCCATCACGTGCCTCGCACTGCAACACACCAAATGCTCCCCAGTAGCAAACTGCTCATCTACAGATACCCACCCCGGAATTCCTGCTCCATTATAAAGCCTGCCTGCACTAAAATCTGTTAAACTGTGCCACTGAGTGTACTGCATTTGTGTTGAGAGAAATCATCAGCAATAACAGGATGCTGTCTGGTCTCTGTAGCTGCTAAATGGTCCCCTATGTTCCCTACTAGTTGCTCATTTCTTTTGTACTGCTTGCGGAGATGCAGGTAGTGTACAAAGGGTTTTAGTACTTTTTGGCTGTAAATGCTGCTAGTGTGAGAGACCCAAAATAGTAGCACTGGGTTCTATAAAGCTAAATAGTCAGATAATGCAAAAATGCTCAGTAACAGTTATATTTTGAAGGGTGCTCAGTGATATTATTCAGACAAACTATACACGCTTAAAGCCACAAAGCTGCAAGGTTTAATATTTTAAGATAACTCAGGAGCAATAATTTGTATTTTGTGTTTTAAAGGTGCAGACAAAACAAGCAGTAGCGTCTTAAGTTTCTTGTTGCACATTGTTTTCATGTCAAACAAACATAATGCTTCCAATTTAGCATCTTTTGTGAAAAAAGTAATGAATGTTACAGGTCAAGACCCATACTTCAGCTTGGCTTATGTGTGTAGGGTAGCTGTCTTCTTCTTTCCTGACATTTGCTGGTACAAGAGTGAATTTACGCTTCCATAAGTTAAAGCAAGTGGCCACAAACCATAATACTATCGCCACCATGTTTTACAGGTGGGATAAGGGTCTTATGCTGACACACATGGTTTGTTTCATTCTGGATATAGAGTTTCTCATTTAAGGAAAAATGGGCTCATAGTAGATGTGCAACATTGCATTGTTTTTGGAGACCAGTGGTTTCCTCCTTGCTTTATACCTTTGTGGTTCAGTGGCTGTCTAATCTCGGACCTATCAACAGTGACGTCAGTGAACGCCTGAGAGGCCTAGATTCTTTGATGTCACTCTGGGGTTCCTTGTGACCTCCAAGAATATTAATGTTTTCAGCTTTTGCTGCCCTGATGTAACCAAAAAAGAACTACACAAATCCAAACTGACATTCAAGCAAAATTCAATTTGTGCAGCTTTTGAAACAGCCATACATTAGCCTCCCTTTTTATTCTAATGCACTACTCAAAATATCATTACCAAATCATTGTTTGTAGTGCTTGATAGAGCTGGTCTGCTGCATTACATTGAAACATTTTAAAGGCCAAAAGCAACAACTCACATTCAGTGTTTTGTCAAGTATAATTTTTGTATTACTTGCCATTTGACAGTATACTGACCTCTATGTAGAGTGTGTTGCTCATGTTGTGCGAGCATGTCAAGTGTTATTAATGTCCGACCAGGGAAAGGAGAAGGAAGACCACAGCTGCAGCTGTCAGTGCAGGCAATGTAGAAGTCATTCCACCAAATATCAGGGGAAACGACCTGCCGTGCTCACCATGAGAGCCTGTCAGTCCTGACCCAGCCAAGAGGATCCACATGCCTGCTAGTGACAATATTCCACTCAGTACACTAAAGGATTCTGAAAGTTACTGTGTCTAATTTTCCAATTCTGCTTGTCTGATTTGATGAATGACATTTTAGCTTATGGAGACATCAGATGCCAAAGTGTAGTGGTTATGTAATGACCTCAGTGAACTGGAGCTTAAAATCTGCAGTGAACATTAAAGATAAAGTCAGTGATCGTAATCCCATATACTTGCAAAATAAGTGAATATCTCCTCATGGACCGCTAGCTGTAATGAGAAACAAAGTGGCTTCAACTGATCCACACAACAGTGTTGCAGTTTGTCCGATGCAAAGATAGGAGAAAACTAGCAACATTTCAACACTCTCTCAGATTTGCAGATACCACCTTCATGCTCATTAATGCTTTCAGGACACAGCTGAGAAAACCATACAGCTACCCTGGCTTTTTCTAAAGTCACAGTAAACAAATTTTTAAAAAGCTAATCCACAGCTAACCCACCAAAGCTCACAAAGAAATCTGTATGCATGACTCATGCAACCTGTACTTGGACAGAAGCATTAAAACAAGACTTAATGGTTTTTGTCGAAGTTACATGCTTGGACTCTTTTCTCAGTGAACTACAAAGCATCCTGATGTCTTCTTTTCACTGGCGTTAGGTGGCTTTCCACAGTAGGAACTCAGTGCAGCCCTTGTGAATCTTTCCATTGTGGTGAAGGATCTGCCAACTTCAACACTGGTGTTAACTCAGAGGGCGCCAACACAATTTCAAGTACTGGTTATTGGTCATAACTCCAGTTCAATACGCATGTAGGAAGTGAGCAGTGGTGATTTGTTATGTTAGCCTATATGGTGAACTGTTGATGGTGATATTAGAGAGATGAAAGCTGCTAATCACAAGGACATCACAATGGCAGAAAAAGACACTTGTCTTCTCTGAGTTTAACCAATCAGCATTAGCCATTAACGTCGCGACCCACACAGCAGTTTCTGTGTCATTCAGCACCTAGAGTAGTGACTTTTTCTTCCCCGATATAAACCTGGAACAGATGTCTTCTTAACACTGGAGAAATCATGAATCACTTTGATGATTCATAGCACAGTGTCTGTCTTTCATTTTCACTTTACCTTAAGCTTAGCAATCACACTATGCAAGGGCACTACATACAGTATTAAGGGCCAAATCATTATACACAGTGACAGGTCTGATTAGGACTGTCTTCAGTCAATAGTATCTTTAGTTTGCTGGTTTAAGGTATTACAATTAGTTCAGTATAAAATCAGCTAACTGCTCAGCAGCTGGGTATATACATCAGAGCTATCAGAGTGTGATTGTGTCAGCAGCTTTAACAGCCATTTAATATTCGTTACAGTCAGTTTACTTCAAGAGTGATATTGATCTTCACATTATATTCCTGGAAAGAAAGAAAATAAGCATATATTCCAAAATTCTTTCTTTTTTCACCAATGTTATGTTCCCCCTGCATACCGAAGTGAATACAATTTGCTGTGATGGACCTATCTTTATTCTTCAAACTTTGCACTAAAAGTCTGAAAGAAATATTACTTTCACAGAAAGTAATTTTTTGTGTGTTTCAGCAGTGAAGGAGTTCAGATGATTCCACATAGCATTTGTTCTCTGCACCTCTTCTGCACAGTTTTCCAGCAATTACCACTGATAATGTGTCTTTGTGTCTTCAAACATAAGTGTTAAAGCTTGCTTCTAAATATAAACTAACTGAAAAGTCACCCCAGAAGTCTTTTTTTTTTTTAATAGATCCAAATGCAACCCGGAGATCTCACCCTATTTCAGTTCTGCAAACCGTTAATTAACTGTAAATTACAAAGAAGGTGTTCCTCATTTTTCCATACCGAAGTTAAGCTGGGGCTGAGAGGGGTGAAAACCTTCCCGGAGGAATGAGATGAGAAGATCGGGGGGGTGAAATGGCTGGATAATCATGTCCTCTTCATATTTAATTGCTGCATGGAAGAAGGCCATTTTTAGCCCTTTTATCAGCAGGGCAAGTTTAGCTGCAGCACAAGCCAGGAACTCTACACGCCACCGTACATCAAGTCTTGTCTTCGTAGCACACAGTATTTGCTTTGAGGATTGCAGTTAATTTGCACCGGCAACAGTGTTGTTGCCCTGGGCCTTATTACTTTTTTAATGTCTTCCTTTTTTAACCATTACAGGGTTTCAATTGCTCAGGCGTAAGAACCGTGTTGGACATTTACAGATTTATCCTCAGGTTATCAACTAACACTTTCAGGATGATACATTCACTGCAGTAGTCCTGGTCAGACTCATGCCAAACTTGTTGGACATCATCTGAGCTGAACAAATGTATCATGGTCCAGTTTGACCGAAGAACATGCTCCCAATATTCATCGGGCTTCTGTTGTTGTTGGTTTTTTTGTTTTTAGCAAATTTTTATCTTGAATTATAGTGTTGAAGAGGGTTTGAAAGTGTTTTTCTCGTGGATACCATCCATAGAAGTTCACACATCCTTCAAGCTGTCTTGTTGTTACAGAAACTCTGATTTCCATTGATAACTGCTACACCAAGTCAGAAGCACTTGCCCATCTGTTTTTTTAAAGTAGCTCGATCGTGCAAGTAGTGCTCTGTCTGTGGCATTATTTTAGGAGGACAGCCACTTCAACTGGCTTGTTTTACACCTCTGGTGGTGTTTTCACTGATTTGGTCCACTAGCTGGTCGCCCAATGTTTTTGTATATTTTTTGATCGTTGTGAAGTCTTAGAACTGGAGTTTTCTGTTTAATTTATTTTCTGTGTGAAAGAAGAAAGGAAGGCTTGGATATAAAACTTGGGAAAGTTCTCACAGGTTTTTACACCTCATTTTCTAAACATGTTCATGCAGTTAGGCTGATTGATCATCACAGGTTTACTCAGTGTTGTTTCAGTGATCACAGGTTTTCTAATTAGTGTGTCAGTGATCACCAGTGTGTTCACTTTCATTGCATTTATTTTCAACTTTGAGGATTGTACTTTCAACTTAGCATTTCATTTATTTATTTCTTTATTTTTTGATTATAATATTTGATAAGAGGAAATGCTCTACTGTTCAACATAGAAATACAGCAAATATTGAGATATGGTACAATTTGTAATCATTTGATATTTAAGTGATCTTGCACAGAATTGTATTCACTTCTGCTGTAGATTATATTATACTCTCAAAACATTAGCATGTTAGCATTCTCATTGTCAGCAAGTTGCATGCTGATTTTAGTATTTCACTTAAAACACCACTGTTCCTTTGTCCCAAGGGTGTTATTGGATGATCTGGTTTAACTGTTGGCATTTGCAAATGCTGCACCGTCACACTGCTCATATGTCTTGCCTAGACCTTAGAAAGGTAAATTTTGGGTGACACAGTAAGTCACACTGTCAAGGAGTAAAGGTTCCTGGTTCAAATCCTCTGGTCAGCTGGAGTCTTTCAGTGTGGACATAACTTCAAATGTCTATGAGGAGGTTCTTCGGTTAAATGCTTCACTTGGTTAAATTCCCATCAGTGTAAATGTAAACACAAATGTACTCTGTTTCTATGTCAACAATGTAATTTACTTGCAAAAAATTGCAAACCAATCACCCAGTGTTGGCTGGAATTGGTCCCGGCTACCTGTGGCCCTCAAGGATAAGTGCCTATAGCTAACGTAGGTATGGACAATCCTTAGCAATCAAAATAATACAAGTTTGATGACAAAATGTCCATTTGGTTAGGTGACTGTTTGAATGCAGAGTTATGACTTTGGCCTGATGGCAGTGCTCCCATAAGGTTCTGCTACATTTCAGCTATTCTTATCTGCAAGTGAAAATTTCCATCTTTGTCTGATGGCTCAAGGTGCAAAATAACAGGTCACCAAAAACAACTTTTATCCATAAAAATGGAATCTATTGGTCAGTGGTAGTGCTCAAGAGAATGTGGGTTCATCATCCGGGGAACACAAACATCCACAGATAGACAGACAGATAGATAGATAGATAGATAGATAGATAGATAGATAGATAGATAGATAGATAGATAGATAGATAGATAGATAGATAGATAGACAGACAGACAGACAGACAGACAGACAGACAGACAGACAGACAGACAGATGGTAATTAGGCTAGAGCAGTCTGGCAATTTTTAGCTGAACAAATGTATAAATATAATCTTATCTTCTTTTAGCATTTATAAAAACAACAACATACTGTCTGTGATGAGCAGCCGTTCAACAAATCCCTCCATCTGTGCTCTGCTGTCAAACTCTCCACCATCCCTCTGCTTTTATCGACCACTGAGACTCTGCTAACTCACTACGTCAGAGTGGCTGACCTTTCCACGAGAGCATCACAGATCGATGAAATGTTATTTGACGGTCATGTTGATGTTAAAAGAAATTGTGCAGGGCCATTGTATCATCCAAACTCAAGATGGTAATGATTCATGAATGATTTATGAGCGGCTGATATTCCTTCTGTGACGATTTTTAAAAAAAGTGTTTCTTCTGTCAGGTTTCTGTGTATATAAACATTTGTAAGTCTACTTGGCCAACGATTGCATGCAAAAAATTAATGAACGCACATGAGTCATAGGGTGACATTTGAACGGGAAACATTGTTTAAGTTTCACACCAGGTGTATGGTATAATGAGCTGTGCACCGAGCAGATGAAAGCCTCGGAAGCATCTATTATGCTTCTCTTTCCTGTGGCTCTATATACAGCATACAATTTCAGGCTACAGGAAGACTGACCACTTAGTATAGACAGGAACAAATCATACCATTGTTCCTGTATATTAAATGGAATTCCTCAGTGTTTTGTCCCTCTAAATGTCAGCGGAAAGACTTCGAAGGAGCCTTGAAGTGTGGTAAAAAAGGGTTTTGGCCCTCACACTCTGGGACAGTGACTCATCTTGTGCTAATGAATCTTTTGGAGATGGGCTCATCATAATAAATGAGCAGCTCAGCTGAACAGAGTTGGTTTCTCGTGACAACAGAGTTGCCAAGCAATTTAAACAAGAATCTATGTAACCAGTCTGCTGTCTTATTAATAGAACATGGTAATTAAGATAATATCAATATTTCAGCTATAATCACAATAAAAACAACAATTCAGATGAACTGTCTCCACTGACAGCTATTGTATTATCGTGTAGGCCAGAAAATTGTATGTCACTGTCGCCTTGGGGCTTGCTGTGGGGGTCAGGCATATGGGTTCTGTAAAGCGTCTTGAGACAATTTGACTGTAATTGGCGCTATATAAATAAAATTGAATTGAACTGAATTGAATTGGGGCTGCACAGTGGAGTAGTGGTTAGCACTTTCGCCTTGCAGCAAGAAGATCACGTCCCGGCTTTCCAGGTATCTTTCTGCATGGAGTTTGCATGTTCTCCCTGTGCATGCGTGGGTTTTCTCCGGGTACTCCGGCTTCCTCCCACAGTCCAAAAACATGCTGAGGTTAATCCATTCTCTATACACCACTTTATCCTCACTAGGGTCGCGGGGGGTGCTGGAGTCTATCCCAGCTGACTCGGGCGAAGGCAGGGGACACCCTGGACAGGTTGCCAGTCTGTCGCAGGGCTTGCTGAGGTTAATTGGTAATTCTAAATTGTCCGTAGGCGTGAATGTGAGTGTGATTGTTTGTCTGTATATGTAGTCCTGTGACAGACTGGTGACCTGTCCAGGGTGTCCCCTGCCTTCACCCGAGTCAGCTAGGATAGGCTCCAGCACCCCCACGACCCTAGTGAGGATAAAGCAGTGTATAGAGAATGGATGGATCGATGAATTGAATTGAAATAAGCCCCTCCCCTGGGACTTGCAAACTATTGAGTAAGACTGCCACAAAGCGTCAGTCTTACTCCTGATTTTGGTTTAATTTTAGTCAAACGGCCTGGTCATGTGAGCATTTAAAATGCTGAAGTAATCGGTGAAGACAATACATTTACTGTGATTAGTGGATCACCAAAGAGAAGAAGAAAAATCACAATTTTATTATGTAAAGTAAGGATTGCTAAAAGGCAACTAGAAGCTGTGTTCAAATATAGCTCAGAATTTCAATTCATTTCAGGAAAAGGGTCCAGAAAATAAAAGTAAGTTAATGCCAGTTATACATCCATCATTGTTGTAATATTAGAAGCTGGTTTGTGGAGATCATTGAGCCACTGTAGAAGGAACAGAAGATGTAAAAAAAAAATGGTCTAATTAAAAACACCCCAGTTAAACCTCAGACTGTGATGAAGAATGTAGAATGTTGTAGGGATCTGCAAACAGACATGAAGAGACTTAGGTACACCTGGACCCACCTAGAAGGAAAAGCCCAAGGCCAGGTTCTCTAGAGCTCCCTTGTCATCAGTCTGCATCCCAGACTGGTCTCAGGGTATAAGACCAGTCTTCAGTTTAAACATATATGGCAAAATTACTCCAGTATTACAGTTTGCTATTGTGTTGCCTTGAGTAATTTCACAGTGCTTGAACAAAGTTGTAGGTGAGCTGGAGTGCTTGAGTTGCAGCAAGAAGCAGAGGCATGAGTGGAGAGAGGTGGGACCTAATGATCTGCACAATCAGAAACAAGTAACAGTGTAATGTTGCATTGAAGACATTTTAAGGCATGAAGGGGTTTTTCTTTCAAGAAAAAGTCTTCATCTATATACTGTACTGTTCAAAAGTTTGGGATCACCCAGACAATTTCATGTTTTCCATGAAAACTCTCACTTTTATTCAAGTGCTAACATAATTGCACATGGGTTTCTAATCATCAGTTAACATGATTAGCTAACACAATGTAGCATTAGAACACAGGAGTGATGGTTGCTGGAAATGTTCCTCTGTATCCCTATGTAGACACTCCATTAAAAATCAGCTAGAATAGTCATTTACCACATTAACAAAGTCTAGACTATATTTATGATTCACTGAAAGTTATCTTCACTGAAAAAAAAAGTTTTTCTTTCAAAAAATATGGACATCTCTAAGTGACCCCAAACTTTTGAATGGTAGTGTATGTTACAACACAGAGATAAATTTTTAGGCGTTCAATCAAAAACAAGAGAGAGATTTTAGGTTATTCAGACATACGAAATTGCTGAAGATCGATATTTTAGACTACTGACATCATTACCAGTTCCAGTGCCAAAGGAATATAACTGGTTAGCATGAGATTTTCATTAGCTGACTCTGACAATCAGTCTTTTTTTGAGGATTTTGTTTCATTGCTTACGCGTTGACCCTCAAGCGACCAAGCTATTTTAGCGACTAAAATGACCGACTGGGGTCATTTATGACCCCACTATATTTTACACAGGAATATGTCCACTTTAGTGCCTTTTTTGTACTTTCTTACCTATTCCACTCCACTGCATTTTAAGATGGATATTCTAAAATAACCTTCTTTAATTATTCATGGATTTTAATCATTTTTGACTCAGAGCTAAAGTAAAACCATATGAACAATATGATGCATTGTAAGAACGCAATAACATTTATTTAGACACGCTTTGTCTGCCACTTCTTTTAAAACTTTATTCCTTTTGTTTCCTCAATAGTAAATCAAAAGTACATAAAAACAAAATCTACACAAACATCTTTGTCTGTATGTGTGCAATGTAACATGCAGAGAAGTATTTAGATTAGGGGCGGCTGTGGCTCAGATGGCAGAGCCGTTCGTCCAATGCAAGACACTTTACCCACCTTACCTCCAGTGCTGCCACTTACACTGGTGTATGAATGTGTATGCTGTGTAATGTTGGTGGTGGTCAGAGGGGTTGTAGGAGTGGATTGGCAGCCAGTCAGTCTGCCCCAGGGCAGCTGTGGCTAAAAATGTAGGTCTACCAGCTATAGTGCACTGCAAAACACTGAAATATAGCGATTAGAGGTAGAAATAAATAAATAAAACTAAGGCCTACAATAGTGAAAAACCTATACATCTTTCTGGGGTCATAAGTGACCCCAGACAAGTTTCCATTATCCTTGTCACACCAGTTGGCCGATCTCTACAAAAAACTATGAGCAGCTGTAGGACAAGTAGATTGACAAATTCATGGTAGGAAACATTTTTCAGATAAAAGATATAAAAACGGCAAATATTATTATTTGGCTGGGTTCATAAATGACCCCACTCGGTCGCTTGAAAGTTAAAGGACCATCATGAAATGGTATGCTGCTATCATTACCATATGCCATACATAGAGACCTTCTCCACCCTCTGGAAGATTCAGTAGCTGTTAGTACACCAGCAATAGTGCTTCATTATCACCCCTTTTAATGGCAGGGTAGCTGTGATATAGCACTTACACAAAGGAAGAAATACTAACACTTCGGGGCTAGAGTGGGTGGAGGAGGCATCACTCAGAGGGCTTTCAGTCAGGTAACTTGAGCTCAAATCGTAGCTCGGACCATAACATAATTTTCTATTTTGTCTTAGGGCTCATTTTGACTTTAGCTTTCCCTCTCTTTTTCACTCTGTTTGGTTCAGCTTAGCCCAGTGTTTTCCAGCAGAAATTTTACAGACACTTATTCAAATGACTACAAGAGGTCACTGACATTATCAGAGGAATTTTGTGTTTATCAGTGATCAGGATGCATGATAACGTGCCTGCTGAGCTGACTAGAAGGTGGAGCAGGTCCCTGCTGGTCCATATGTATGGGAGTGCACTGATAATGGTCCATTTAATGTGCTGATAACATCCAAATAAGGTGAGAGATCAATCTATGTTCCTGTTTCATTACGGGAATCTACAAAACTGCTGGTGGGGCTAATTTTAGTGGTTCTGTACTTGCTGAGTGACTATCATTAGATGAGCTTTTCTTGTTGGTGAACAACTTTCTTATGTCCACTTTTCTAGAGAAAGATGTTTGTTCGTACTTGAAGTGAAGCATCTTAATGATTTAAAAGAACGTACAGTCGGAATACTGTAATTCCTTATAATCAGGATGTCCAAATAATTCTCTTGAAAATCTCTAGCTGATAACAAAATGTTGCAGCCAGAGTTCTGACAGGAACCAGTGCTTCTAATATATAAAACTCTTAATGACCTAGCTGCATCGTATCTTAAAGAAGTGCTCTATTATTATCATAACAGAGCACTTCGCTCTCAGACTGCAGGTTTACTTGTGGTTCCCAGAGTTTCCGGAAGTAGAATGGGAGGCAGAGTCTTCAGTTATCAGCACCTCTGTTGTGAAATCAGCTCAAGGTTTAGGTTTGGGAGGCAGACATAATTTCTTAACCTGGCAATAGCCAGATTAATAATTGTGTAGTGCTTGATAGTACTCCACAAAATCAATCTGGGACCGCTCCATGTAAATCCGTTCGGAGGAAAGAGCCACGGATTGGACAATGCAACAGTATGTCCCGCCTCTGACAGGTTTGTTTTAAGCCAATCGCGGGATCTTCGCAACGAGCAGAGCCAATTGGTAGATTAAACTCTTACCAAAACCCGTAGGTAAAAAAGCACCTTTACCATCCAGAAATGCGCAAAGCGCCTCTCGTTGTTCTTCCTTCAAAGAAGCGATAGGAGATTCAGCTAAAACTGACTTAATAGCAGCATCTACACGATCGTTGTCCTCCGTTGCCGTGTTTGTTTTGATCTACTGGCGCTTGGTGTCGTCTTCACACCCGGATATCCCGCCCCACACATGAATACTGCTGCGTGATTGGCCCGTGCCAACTTGGCTCTGTACGAATAGTGAATGCGGAGCGGAGCAAGATGGTTTCTTGAGAGATTTGTGAACTCACAAATATCGAGAGAAATCAACTTGCTGGCAAGGTAAATAATTTCTGCTTTTAAGATTGAGCTTAAAACTGTCCTCTCAGATAAAGCTTGCAGTTAGAGCTGCTCAGGGAATTCAAAGGGATCGTTGGATAGTTGGGTTAAAGAAGCTGAATACAAATGAAGCATCTTTATTAAGACCTTACTCTCCAATAACAAAAACAACAACAAAAATATATCATAACTAACTAAACAACAATAATAATGCTGATCTGTCCTCAGGGCCAAATGGACCCTCCCATAGTACCAGGTCTGTTTGACAAAGTTTCTTCAGTCCTGCAGTGATATGAAAGCAGTTTATACGGAACACATTTCCACCAAGTCCTAAGCTCTACGTTATGTAACTTTCAATACTGTGCTGAGTAGATTAAGGTAACCAAAATGATTCAGCCTGATGGAGAAAGGCATTTGGAATCAAATGTGCAGCACAGGAATGCTGTGAGAAAACAGAAAGCCTGCTGGTGTTGTTCAGGGAAATGATGGAAGAGGGAATTCTATGCCAGTGAAACCCTCATTGCTTTATTTTTTGTGTATCAGTTAAACAGACCAGATGGAGGCAGACATGAAATTTCTGCTTCTCGCCTGAGGTAGAAATGCCATAATGATTGTCAGATGTGATAATTATATGTGGTGGACAACAATTAGCTGAATTATTCAGTATACATGTCTCACTGTGCTGGGTTTGAACGAAGGAGAAGAATGACTGGCAAGGAGGCACACGGCTGTGGCCTGGAGTGGTGGGAATGCATGTGACCTTGTTCTCTTTGCGTCAGTGTGACTTGCTGAAAGGCCGGGATAGTTTGACAGCCAAGTGACTCTCATAACTTTAATATCCTGCAACAGCTTCACATTCAGTTACAGAACAAAGCTAAAATGTTCTGCTCTGAAAATCAAAAACAAGTCTATCTCTGGTACACACAGTGTATAGATGAACTTATAGATCTGAAGATGGAAAATTTGTCTGGCATGTTACAGGGCTCCAGCAGCGGTGGGGCCCTTAAATAATATCCCTTGAAAAACCTCTCTCCCCAAGCAACTTACTCTGATCTTACACTGTAAACAAACAAGGCATTCCAGGTGGAAGCAAAAGGCTCTGCACCAAGCATGAGCTAACATGAAGGTTCTAGCCACACGAACTATGTGGACAGTGCAAAGATAATCCATTAGACAAACACTACCATTCAAAGGCTTGGGAGTCACTTTGAAATGTCCTTATTTTTTGAAAGAATAGCAGTGTTTTACAATGAAGAAAACATTAAATTAATCAGAAATCTATTATTTTTACCGCATTGTTAATGTGGTAAATGACTATTCTCGCTAGAAAAACGCTGATTTTTAATGGAATATCTACATAGGGGTACAGAGGAACATTTCCAGCAACCGTCACTCCTGTGTTGTAGTGGTACACTGTAGGCAAGGCAAGGCAAGGCAAATTTATTTATATAGCACATTTCAACAATGAGGCGATTCAAAGTGCTTTACAAGGACATTAAGAACAGAGGATGATTATTAAAAGAAAGAAAAACAAAAGAAAACATTTATGAAATAATTAAAAAAAAGTCAACAGTAAAGAGATCAAAAACAGAAGTCAGAAAACAAGGGCAATTATTAAAAAACAGAACAGTAAAAAGATCAAAAACAAGAGTCAGAAAACAAGGGCTGTTTAAAATAACTGTCATAAAATAAGGGTTAAAATAACTGTTAAAAGTAACTGTCATAAAATAATATTTAAAATGATTTAAAATACTTTAATCAAAAGCAGCTGAGAACAGGTACGTCTTCAGAATGGATTTAAATGTGCTGAGAGTTTCAGCTGATCTACAGTTTTCCGGGAGTTTGTTCCATATATATGGGGCATAGAAGCTGAATGCAGCTTCTCCGTGTTTGGTTTTTACTCTAGGAACAACTAGAAGATCTGATCCAGATGACCTGAGTGGTCTGGGTGGTTCATACTGAGTCAGGAGGTCTCTGATGTATTTTGGTCCTAGACCATTTAAAGCTTTGTAGACCAGCAGCAGGACTTTAAAATCTACCCACTGAGTGACAGGAAGCCAGTGTAAGGACTTTAAAACTGGAGTGATATGATCTCTTTTCTTGGTCTTAGTGAGGACTCGGGCAGCAGAGTTTTGAATCTGCTGCAGTTGTTTGAGTGTTTTTTTAGGTAGACCTGTAAAGATGCTGTTACAGTAATCAAGCCGACTGAAAATAAATTCATGGACTAGCTTTTCCAGGTCCTGCTGAGACATCAGCCCTTTAATTCTTGAGATATTTTTTAAGTGATAGTAAGCCGACTTTGTAACTGCTTTAATGTGTTTTCCAAAACTGAGTTCTGAGTCCATCACCACACCCAGATTTCTGGCCTGGTCTGCAGTTTTTAACTGTAGAGACTGAAGCTCTAGGCTCACCTTTAATCGCCCTTCCTTGGCTCCAAAAACCATTACCTCAGTTTTGTCTTTATTTAACTGAAGAAAGTTTTGACACAGCCACTCATTTATCTGTTCAATACACTTTCCCAGCACCTGTATAGGGCCATGGTCTCCTGGGGACATTGTAATGTAGATCTGCGTGTCATCTGCATAGCTATGGTAACTTACATTATTCTTTTCAATAATCTGAGCCAGTGGGAGCATATAGATGTTAAACAGAAGAGACCCCAGAATGGAACCTTGGGGAACTCCAGATGTAATTACTGTCTGCTCAGACGTGAAGTTACCTATAGACACAAAGTAATTCCTACTCTTTAGGTAAGATTTGAACCTGTTGAGTACTGTGCTGGATTGTCCCACCCAGTTTTCCAGTCGGTTAAGTAGTATATTGTGGTCGACTGTGTCAAACGCAGCACTCAGATCCAGCAGGACTAGGACCGACATCCTGCCGCTGTCTGTGTTTAAGCGGATGTTATTAATTACCTTAATGAGAGCCGTCTCAGTGCTGTGGTGCTGTCGGAAACCTGACTGAAAAACATTGAAGCTGTTATTTTTTATTAGGTAATTGTTTAGCTGTTGAAAAACTGCTTTTTCAATTATCTTACTTAAAAATGGGAGATTAGAGATTGGTCTGTAGCTATTCATTTGTAACTTCTCGAGGCTGCTCTTTTTTAAAAGTGGCGTACATAACAATTATGTTAGCATATGAATAAAAGTGTGAGTTTTCATGGAACACATGAAATTGTCTGGGTGACCCCAAACTTTTAAATGGTTGTGTACGTAAAAACCCAAAAACAAACACATACACCGATCAGCCACAACATCATGACCACTGACGGATGAAGTGAATAACATTGATCATCTTGTTAAAATGCTGGGAAACGTTCTGTTGGGAAACCTTAAGTCCTGATATTCATGTGGATGTTCGACATGTACCATCCACCTAAACACTGTAGGTCAAGCCCCCCCCAACCCCCCAACCCTCCCAACCCTCCCAACCCTCCATGGCAACAGCAGTCCTTGATGCCAGTTGCCACCCTCAGCAGGACAATCCACCAACACACTGCAAATATTGCTCAGGAGTGGCCCGGGGAACACGACAGAGCTAAGGTGTTCACTTGGGTTCCACACTGATCAGATTCAAATCTCATTGAGCATCTGTGGGAAGTGCCAGGATAAGCCTGATCTATGTAGGTCCCACCCTGTGGTCTCCCAGAGGTCCTTTGTCCCATGCCTCACTGGGCCAGAGGAGTTTTAGCAGCAGAAAGAGCACCAACACAACATTAGGCAAGTGGTCATAATGTTTTGCCTGATCAGTGTACATGTGAGTCAAAGGTCACCTCCAGTGAAAATCAGCCTGTTTATCTTGGTAACATGTCCATATAGGGGTTGTTATATGCTGGAAGGCACATCAGAAGGAAGTCAGCACAATGGCTGAGAATTTCCACCTTGAAACTGCAGTCAAAACAAGGATTCAGACTTCCAGGGTTTGTCACGTAACAAATCTAAAGAACAAATCCTGTCAACTTGTAGGGTGGGATCTGTTTATTGTGGACGTCTATGACTGAATTACTTACTTACTAAATCACGACTTGTCGTTGTGTTACATAGCAGTCTTACAGTGTTTAATCCTCGTGTTGTCCTTACCAAAAAATGTTGTTGCCTTGTCTGAAAAAAGTCCAAAAATGCAGAAAAAAATTCCCCAAATTTATAAAAAATTTGCAAAATCTTCAGGAAGAAAATTCCTGAAAAGTTTCCCTCAAAAGTTTTATCTTTTTAAATTAAAAAAAAAAAATTTGACAGTGAAATTCACTGGATTTTAGTTGATTTTTTTTTGGAATGTTCTTAAACATTTTTTTAAATGTATTTTTTCCACAAAACAATGTTCAAAAATTTCCTAAAAAAAAATTTGAAAATGTGGAAGCTTTCACTGTATAAATATATATATATATATATTTTTCCACATTTTTAAAACTTTAAAACGGGTCAATTTGACCCGCAGGATGACAGGAGGGTTAACTAGAGTTGCAGCTGGTGTGCTTGAGCAGCTGTAAATGGAGAGGGGTAGGTGGAGAGAGAAGCAGGGAGTTCAGTGACCACTGAGAGGTCACTGTCCTTGAATAGCTGTCAGTCTGTTTTATTGTTTGTTATGTATCTGTTTTATACAATTTTTGAATTTTGTATGGCTGCTACATTTGCTGGGTCTCCTCCGTAAAAGAGATCTCTAATTTTAATGGGACTTCCTGGTTAAATAAAAGTAAATAAATACATTTTACAAGAACCAACAGTGTAGAGTTACATCTAAGGCATGAGGTGTGAATGATTATTTCCACTGGAAAAAAAAATCTTCATATGTAACTTTGATACACAGAGATGAAATTTTATCAGTTTAATCAGCGACCAAAGAGAGATTTTAAAAAAAAACAATAATGTAATAGACTTATTAAAATTTGCAAAACAGCCTGTGAAAATGAATAATACATATGAATCAAACGCAATCAAAAAGAGAAAAGATAGATTATTAGTGAAGGCCAAAAACTTGGCAATAAAATATAAAAAGAATTCAAGCTGAAGCAAATGAAAAAACAAATAATAAAATAATGATCAAGATCAGCAAACTAGACTGCTGAAATAAGCTGAAAGGTGCATTTAATAAGGAACATTTTCAGTGTAATTTTAAGATATGGTAGCATTAAAGCCATTGTACTGTAACTGAGCATGTAGAGTCCTAAAAGCAAGCATTAAAATTGTAAAATCAACTCTAAAATTTACTAGAAATGGCCGTAAAGAGCGGAGAACAGGTGCTACGTGGTCACATTTCCTTATTCAAACTGTGGTAGCTGCAATCTGGAGCAGCAGCTGTCGATGAGATATTTTTTGAATATTTCTGTGAGCGGTGCATTACATTAGTCTAGCTGATTAGAATTTCATAAAGAGTAACTTTTCCAGCATCCTCTTTTGATAAAGATTGCCATCCATCTGCAATATTTCTTGAATGATAAATAGTGTTTGATGGTCAGTGTCCGGTGTAACACCAAGGGTTCCAACATGTGTGATGCTTTTCAAAGACAATTCCAGTTTCACATAACAATTTTGTCCCACCCTTTGTCTTGTCACTGTTTAACTGAAATAATACTGAACATCCAGTAATTATCAGCAAAATTCCAGAGGTAAATGATCCTTTCAAGTATGATAAAACAACGATGATAACGAAATACAGATCCAATGACAATGATGATGCTGATAATAATAAACTGAATCATTTTTCTTTGGAAATTCATTGTCATGAACACACACACACACACACACACACACACATATGCAAGACCTATTACCTATCTGCCAAATGAGGAGTTTCCATTCAGATCTTCTGCTCTCTACATAAACATATCAGCTGCATCAAGCTGCAATAGTTCACCACAACGCTGCCTGAATTCCTCAGGGTTCTCTTATCAAAGTAAAAGCAGATCATCAGAACACAGACATAACTACAGCACGGATCACACTGGTCTGTACTTCCAAACTTAAAATACTGCTTGTCTTTTTCAGTTGAAGTAGTCAGCTATAAAATATTTGTAATAAAGGACTGAAAGTAATAGACAGATGAAATGGCTAAAAGCTAAAGTAACCTATTAAACTAGTTGTCTAAAAGCAACATTGAGTGGATAAACAGCTGAAAGATAGCTAAGTGGACATTGTGGAAAGGTTAAAAGTAATATAAATGACTAAAGCAGTCAGTTAATATGAGTAGCTAAATGAATTAAATTAAATCTCTGTAATAATAACTGAACAAAATCTCCTGACATTTAAACAGCAGTAGGCAAAAGGGAAAAAAAGAGTAAATCAAAATAAACTGAAAGCAAAATAAATTCTCTCAAAGGCAAAACTTACAATCAAGTTAATCTGCTGCATTTCATTTCATTGGACTGTTTTATATCCTCGCCTCCTTTCCCCCTTTTAAATGCCTAATGTTTCACTCCCTATCATTTTTCTGCTTAATGTTCCAGTTGGTTCTCATGTTGGCAGGTAATACAGACCTCTGTCTTCATTTTTAAGTTGTTTTTCAAGGGAAACATTAAGGAATCAAAAGTGTAAAACATGATACAGGAACTCATTCTATTTCTCAGAACTGGCAATCATAATACAGTAGTCTTCTTCATTTGTCTTTTTTAAAATGATCAGTACTCCGCCAAGGAACATGAGGGAGTTATGTGACGATCAGCGTATGTTTGTCCTTCCGTCTGTCTGTCCGTGTGCAACATTAGTCAAAAATGCACAAAAGGATTTGAATTAAATTTTCAGGGAAGGTCAGAATAACATGAGGACCACCTGATTAGATTTTGACAGTGATGCAGCTTATAGTCTGGATCCACGGATTTGTTAAAGATTTCTGTAGTATGCAAGATAGCGGCACAGTGTCACTGTAACTATGACAACAAGTGAACGCAACATCAGCTGCCTGCTGATGATCACATGAACGTGATCCTACTACAAATCCACTGCTGCAGAGTAATCGGGACTTGTCTGTTGGAAATCATACCACGACTGAGCAGCCTTGGTGGAGTACTACCCTCTCTGAGTGCATTTCTTGTTGTTATTGCATCTATTTAATGCCACAGATTTAAGCCCTAGATGCATAGCTAATGTCTATACTAACCTGGAACACTCTAACTTATTCATTGTCATGGTTTTGGTTTTCAGTCTTTTGTTCAGATGGCTGTTTTATTCTAAAGCTGCTCTTCAATTTCAGTTGTCTACTTGTTATTCGGTATGTACTCCATTTTTTTGGACCTCACTTGTAACCAGAGGTGGGTAGAGTAGCCAAAAATTTTACTCAAGTAAGAGTAATGTTACTTCAAAATATTATTACTCAAGTAGAAGTAAAAATCAGTCATCCAAAAAATTACTCAAGTAAGAGTAAAAAAGTATTTGGTGAAAAGGCCACTCAAGTACTGAAAGAACTGAGTAGCTGTTTGATTTTAATGTCCAATTTTTTTTTTTTAGAAATGATGTGATCAGACAGACAAAAATGTAAAATAATGTGCAAATTCTGGTAGTTCCAAATAATAAAATAAAAAATAGCAAAAATAAATAACATCTTTACAAAATGACAAGTTAAGGCAACAGAAATACAAATTTTCAAATCTCAATTTTTCACAACATAAAGCTTTTGAAACAAATACCTTTAGTAAGGTAACATTTTTTATGTTTGAACGGTGCAGACTACGTCCAGTGACAAGATACGCTGTATTTCACTTCCCTCCAAATGGCACAGGCTCAGTAGACAGAAAATAACATTACAGGACGGGACCTGAATATCCTAATATTCAGTCGTCGAATTATGAGGCAGCGTAGTCCTCTCTGTGCTCCACAACTCTCTCTGAGCAGAGCACTGAAATGTGGACGAATTATGCGCAAACCATGTTCTACCTGAAAGTGCACTTAGCCTTACCTTAGACATTTGCAGGAAGTTCAGCAGATGGTTCAGGTGGCTGTTAGGACACCTACTGGGCACCTTACAATGGAAATTTTTGGGTCAGCTCATGAAGAAGACCCAGTACCAACACCGCATCAGTCAATGCCTAGCTTAACCTCTACAACCTGAGGAAGTAGAGGAGAGAGAAGCTACGTATCACAGAAACTGCTGGTGATTTACTGTGTGGCTGTCTGGCTCAGCAACTACATGAAGGCAGAGCAGGCAGTCATGCAGTTAGTCATAAAAACAGCTGGTAGAATCATTGGGGTTCCACTACCAGATATCACCACCATCTCCACCTCCCGCTCCTTGGCAATCCGGAAAGGATCCTGGATTCTGGATCACTTTGAATTTTTTAGTATGTTTTAGTATGTGGTCCAAAATATGACAAAAACATCATTGGTTAGTATGTCGTCCAACAAATTGGAACAAGGTGTCCAGATAGTTCAGCTGGTTAAGAAGGTAATTTGTAAACAGAACTGTGTCAGAGATGCAGGTTTGATTCCAGCTCATGATCCTTTACTGCATGGGTTTCCTGTTTTCCTCTCTATCCTTGGTGGAGGTCTGCACTCTCTGAGTGCTTTTCTAGTTTGATTTATTTTATTACAGCCTATTTATTGTGGCACTGGGAACAGATTGGGAATCCCTAGGAGGAACTACCATTGCTGTGGGATGTTTGGGAAGACAATGCAAAAACACCCTGACAATTAGAAAACAATGAATGGAAAATAGATGGAAACATTTCTCTGGAAATGTAATATGGTTTTAATTTATGGTTTAATCAGCTCTTTAATGTGGACACTCTATAGAAACACCCCAAAATATTTGCTTTTCTTCTGTCCAACTTGAATGATTTGAGATGGAAGAATCGTTTTATACTGAAAGCTGAGTCTGGAAGTGTGGCTGAGTGTGATCGGTGCCTTCACACAGAGAACCCCTCCCTTCCTCCCATTCACTCCTGTGCAGGGTTTCAGACTGAAAGGTAAAAGATGCGAATTCACACTGCGACTTGTACACAGTGAGCGGACAGTGGAGCAGGAGGCTGCTGTCTCTGTCTGATCTGCTTCATGTGTTGAGGACAGCTTCACTCCACTGCATCTGACTGTCTGCAGGTGAGGAGACTTGTGTCGCCTGTTGCTCCTGTCTGTCTGTCTGCCTGCCTGTATTATTTTGAGCTGTCTGTCCTCTGCCACGGTCGCTGCTTTCATTCATGTTTGCAGGGAACAACAGCTTTGATGCATTTGATTAATAGCGTTGATAATGGCTGGTTTTGAACATATACTTGTATCTTGTAATTTGCCTCATTTAACAATTGCACTCTGCAAAGCTTTGATTTGCTGTCGGCAGTTCAGGTAGGCTGATGCGTGATGTTTTCACAGGGAACGTCGTGCCAGACGCCATTTTAAAAAATAGAGTTTCAAATTTATTTGGTGATTATCGAAATACCACGGCCCCTAAATGTATGTGAAGATGACATTCAAGAGAAGAGAAGTCATGCCTTAATTCGGCTTATAAGAAAGCCGCAAAAAAATATTTCCTTATTGTATTACTCCAACTTTGTTCCTGTTTCATCCGCAATTCCTTGCGATCTTTTCGCAGCAAAACGCAGCTCGCAGGGCGGTATCGGCTGGTGTGAACCATTCACAAAAGTTAGAATATTTTTGAAATAACTACTGCTGGGTTCGTTTGTTGTGTGCCGAATTATAGCATATTTCTAGTAGATTCCTAGCAAGTTATTTATTTCACAATAAGAACAGCTGTCGTTTGCCCGTATAGCCGAGCATGTTAAATTACTCAATTATTAATAGAGTTTTGCGTGACGTCCCTGTCGTTTCATTGCGTCCACAGTTCAAACATAATTAGGTGTAGGCTACTGGACTGGAAGACCTGATAGCTAACTGTTGTGTCGTCTGCTACTGTTTGTCTAGATCAGTGTTTTCAGAGGCTTGTCTGTCATGTAATAGCTCAGCGTTCAATGCATCAAATGCATACAGCAGTTAAACAGTTGTTTTCATGCAGAGGTTTTCCACATGTGAGGCAACAGCTGGGTGCTCTGGGGATTCTAGGTGCATCCTGTCAGACTGCAGGTACATCCCAGTCAGGTTACATCTGGGAAATTCATTCAGACTATCAGGGCAGCAACCAGACTCCCTACGGACGAGGAAAACCCCTCCACCCTGATGGAGTCCTGTCTCATTTGCATAGAGAGCCATGACATAAACTCTATTAAACTATCTATTCTAAGCTTTATCCACATGTGTATGCTATTCAGACCAGAGTTGTAACTTTCAGGAATAGACTGTTTTTTCCTATGAGCCTTGGTATTGTATGATGGGGATCAATTAAAATGACATTCTGAGATCTATTTATTCTGCAATATGAAAAAATACAAGAACTTTCATCAGATGACTGGGAGGACTCCATTTTCTTCACAGTTTTGTACTGGAGGGCATCTGCAACGAAAATGACAAACCATGACGGTGAAGAAGGGCTTTGAGGGTGAGGAGATGGATGTTGAATTTTGCTGTGAACATGTGGATACTGCATGCCAACACTGTGTCTTCTAGAAAGTGTCCAAGAACCGTTAAATCAGAGGAAAAGATGTTCTATCAGACTAGAATGAGAACTGTGCAAGTTGTTGATGTATCAAACAGAAAAAAACTGTGATGATGTGTTTGAGTTCATTTGAGTTATTTCACATCACATTCCCTGCCATGTGACGGCTGCACCTGCACATATCACAGCGTCGATGCTGAAACAACATATTGTGCAGCCCTAGTGTCAATTTTATTCTACAATAAACAACGACTGCTTTTGCTTATGAGAACATTTAAATACAGAACTGTTCAGATATCATTTAGTCCAACAAACAGTGAGTTGAAGAATGATAACTTTTCAGTTGGACTGTAGAAAATGAATCAGTTGTTTTTATTTATTCGCCTGCCAACATGTGACGCATTTTTATGAAGCAGTTCAACATAGAATTGGTAATAAGGAGAGCCTCATGGTCTTCATTGTTTATGTTCATTGGTATCCAGATTAATGTTTATCAGTTGCAGGGAATGACTGGTTTGAGATGTTTTTGTAAAGTTCTTATCATAAAATGCTTCTCAAACTTTGCCCAAATTTCCAGGAACCGATTCTGCCTGTTCTTCACGGTTCTTTGTGTCAAATCTCCATACATTTCTTGGTGAGAACAATATGTTTTTATCGCTCTGAGTGTTGCTCCAAAGAAACTGGTGAAAAATACTTGGTCTGTTCTTTTTTTACTGTCTTATTGATTTGCTGATTTAAGCCCACATGCACACTTGGCCTAAATGGAGACAAAAGACAGCATGTACAGCAGTCTGCAGGATCCGCTATCGCTATATTCATGTGGTCCCTCCTGCAGGGAATTTGATTGTTCCTCAGCAGTGGGTGTGAAGTCGATTTGTTGTGTGGCTGCATGTTGATGTGACCGATTGCTTCGACCTGGGATCCACATCTGGCTTGAACTAGTTGAGGTCTATGTATGTAAGATGTAAAGTAAACTTATACATTTGAAATACATTATACTATACACATATGCTGTATACATATAAATATATCTACTTAATATGTGAAGTCAGATCGTCTTTTTTGGAATCAGCATGTGAGGATGGTGCTACACTAGCATAAAGCACTGATTTGAATTTGTACAGAGGTGTCAAACATAAGGACCACGGGCCAAAGCCGGCCCACCAGAGAGTCCAATCCGACCCCCAGGATGACTTTGCAAGGTGTAAAAATGACAAATGAGAAGATGAATCTTTACTGTTAAAATATATAAAGACATTGAACATTGTGCGATATAATGTGAGTCAGCAGCTTTAGTATGACTGAGTTTGGTTTGGTGGAACCCTGTTGTTGATGCACTGCCACAACTTTTATGTATTTTTTATTACTCCTCCAAGTTATGTGACGATCGGCATATGACTTTCCGTCTGTCTGTCTGTTAGCAACATTACTCAAAACTGCATTAACGGATTTGAATGAAATTTCAGGGAAGGTCAAAATTGACACAATGACCAAGTGATTAGATTTTGACAGTGATGCAGCTTATAGTCTGGATCCAGAGATTTGTTAAAGATTCTGTATCATTGCGAGATATCAGCACGGCGTCACTGTAACTACAACTACAAGTGAACACGACATCAGCTGCCCGCTGATGATCACATGATTGAGATCCTACTATATTTCGATCGTTGCAGATTTGTCAGGACTTATCAGTTGGAAATGATACAAGGATGATACAAGGTGTGTTTCTCATCTATCCCTTACCCTTGTTGTGTTGCTTTTAGTCTGTTCTGTAATATTATAGCTTGCATTTCATTACTCTGGTGCCAGTCGATGTGTCCATGTCTGTGATTGGTCATCTGTTGCAAGCTCCACCTCTTTCACATCTCAAATCCAGGTTCAGAAGTTCTGGGTTGACTTACCAGCTTAATAACCAGCTTCTTCGGACTACAGTTGTTTGGTTAGGCGAAGCCATATAATACAAAGATACCCCGATACATGTGCTATTTGAATGTATTGTCACATGAAGACAGTGTCTAAACATAAATGTTTCTAACATATTGCATGATTGTACTGGAATAATCATCTGCATTGACCAATAAATGCCTTGAAATGAAACATCTGCATCCAACCAAATTGACATCTCCAGGTGGATAACACCTTTGACGTTTATAGTTTTGTTTGAAAATGCTGCATAGAAATAAAACTGGTAGGTGCTACATGTGCTTTTCTTATTTTGCCAGTGAATGTGCACGTTTGAGAAGCTTTGTATGTTTTGTCTGCACATCTCAGTAGGATCAGGCATAGAAGAAGTTAATTCCATTAGAGAAGAAACTTAATGCTTTCTGCAGTCAGGTGGAAAAATTGTGTGCATATATTTGTAGCAGTAAGCAGGTGAAATGAGTTGGAAAATAGTTGCATATCTGTCAAAATCCAATATAATGTCTAATATCGTAAACTGATACTAGCACTGATATTGTATTCATTAATTTCCACTGGCCGTAAAAAGTATTAAATCTATATATAATGAATCTAAGTATAATGAGTGCAAATGCACTAAAATTACTCCAAACAATATGCTTCATTTTTAGGTTTCTAACTTTAGTAACCTAAACTTCTGTTCTGCAATGATGCTTGTCACTTTTAAATTTTATTCCTATGTGAAAATTACTATAGTGAAGTTAAAATATTGGCAGCAATCAGTGGTTGTAATCAGCTCCAGTTATAAATGCATCAGCATACTCTGTCTAATGTGCCTTTAAAAGCCATCTACTTGTTAGTAATACTTGCTCGCATTTCCCCACCAGCTGCAGGATGTGGCTCTGTGCTCTTAACAGCCTGCTACAATAGGTTAAACGATGCAGCTGGAGGATTTTAATGAGGCTAAAATGCTTTAATGGGACCATGGAATTCACTGATTATGCCACATTTGACCACCACTGGCCGCTTCTCTGGGTGAGGTCATTTATAACCTACTCCATGAGGGTGCCATATCCCCATCATGCCAGATCCACATTTTGATAATTACATTTCCGTTTTTTATTTTCACGAGGATTATATCCATAGTTATTCTGTTTACTGGGACCGATTTTTTTTTTTTTTTAAGAGCTGCTGCTTTTTTTTTTTTTGCTACTTGACGGAAGCAGGACAAGCTGCTCTGACATTAAGTGTCTTTTCACTGCAGGAACTCAGGGCAGGTGTGAGGTGGAGGCTCCTAATCGGCCCTTTCTGCTTTTTCCATTTTCATTGTGATGTAGGACCCACCAGACTCCTAGCGAGATGGAATCATTTTGTGACAGCTTTAAACACGACATCAGTTTCTGAGCACGCAAAACAATGGAGACACCTGAGGTAGCTGGTGTGCTGTTGTTTGTTGTGATCGCCGGTATGACAAATATTACGTTAGAGATGGTGATGTTTGAAAAGCGAAAACTGCTTCTAGAAGAGCACAGCGAGAGTGCAGAAGAGTGCCCAAAAGTACTATTTTTCTCCATTGAAAATGTCCCTGAAAAGCTTCTACAGGAACAGTCCTGTGGTCAGAGATTGTGCAAAGTGTAACCTGCAAGTTTCTGCAGTGGAAAAAAGTCTTTCATTGTGGATCGGATCCGTCCAAAAACTTGACTGTAATAACAGGTGGAGGCTCCAAATGCCTTTGGGAGGTAAAACACTTGGTAATGAGTTAAAATCAATCTTTATTGTAGAAAAAGTAGATATCCTAGCTTCATTTTTCTGTGTGATTTTGCTTCTTGCGGTTACTGGAATTTTATGAGTAGCACAACTTTGTTCAAAATCGCTATTTTCCGGAGAACGTTCAATATACACCCTTGTATGTCTGGCACACGAAAGGCTACACTCATTCAGCCAAGACTAATGTAAGAGGAGTTGCTCCATGGCAAACAAAAGTCTCTCAGTGTCACTGAAAACCTGTCCTGGTCCTGCATCATAGAACCTTAAGGTTGTCATTAAACTGTTTCAGGAGTAAACATCGTCCTTCAGTGTTTAACATCCTAAAGACTGGATATGTCACTCATCTCTCATTCTCTTGGTCTTTGTCTTTAGGTGATCTGCTGTATTTTGCAGGTACTCATCAACATGCTCAGCTGCTGTGAATGGTCCACCTTGGGCCTTCACTCGATCAAAATACTGAGTTTTCTGTTCTCAACATGCAGCAGATTAGCCTCCTTCTTACTACTAGTTTTAATCTGTCAGTGTCAATCATGCTGCAAAGCTGTTGTGTGATCTGCCTGGATCCAAAAATATAGTAGCTTGTTTATGGTATGACACAATGTTTAAAAAGTGCTGGTTAAACACAAGGGCTGCACAGTGGCTTGGTGGTTAGCACTTAAGCCTTGCAGCTAGAAGTTTTGCATTTCGGCCATCCGGGATCTTTCTGCATGGAGTTTGCATGTTTCTCCCTGTGCATGCGTGGGTTTCTCCGGCGTCCTGCCACAGTCCAAAACATGCTGAGGTTAACTGTTGATTCTAAATTGTCCGTAGATGTGAATGTAAGTGTGATCTGTTTGTCTCTATGTAGCCATGTGATGGATTGGCGACCTGGATGTCCGATCCCTTCACCCTAATTCAGCTGGGATAGACTCCAGCCCCCTCTAATGAGGATTAAGTGTATATGTATGTAGATAATAATGGATGGTTAAACACAGCCACTTGTGACTATAGCAATGCCAGCAATATATTATGTGGAAAATTTGTATTTTGTGAGTGGTTTAAATGATAACAATATTATTATTTATGGTCTATCAATGCGGCAAATTTCCTTAAAATCTTATACACATTCACCAGTCAATGGGTAATTGATTGTGTGCATTCAGTTTGACCACATGATGGCCTACATGACTTTAATGATAAACTCTCAGTGTGTTCTTTAGGTGAAAATGCACATAGCAGCAGTTTTCGCATATATGCCAGTAGCCAAGAGAAGTCAACTTTAAATACAAAAGAAAGGTGATAAACTGAGTTTTTATGAGATAGGTGATTAATCTGAACTCATTACCGGCCCTACTATTAATCTTAGGACATTACCTTCACTGCCACTAGACACTGTGTATTAGCATCCCTTCAGGAAACACTGCTCCCAGTGGGGGACATATTTCCTGTTATTTTAGCCTGTTAGCATGTAATCCCTCACTGTCACAGGAGAGGTGAGCTGACCTTTCAGGATCTAACCTGCCATAGCAGTGCAGGCAGCTTGCTCCGTGCACGTGGAGGTTGCAGCGTCTCAGACCAGCCTCGATTTGTAATCACTGCAGCTGAAAGAACAGCAGAGACAGTTAAGAGCTTCTCACCAGCAGGCTAATGCTTCGTTGATTGCCAACTCCTCCCCTCACAGGAAAAGAACAAACATTTGATTGCAAGCAATTTTGAGGCAGGTGGTAACAGCCCTATTTCCTCGAATTTGCCTCCTTTGAAAGCAGAGCTCTGTTAGACAGCCGTTACCCTGTGGCAGAATGAAGGGCGAATGCTGCGTATGAATCAATTCTGTCCACTAGTGCTCTTTGAACATTCATATCTGTGCATGGTGTGTGATTGAGGATTTATAGTGACATCATCTCAATGGCTGACTGAATTTGATGCAGTGATTCAGCTCAGCTCCTGTCTGTCTGTGTTATGGTATTGTTTCAGTCGTGTCGACCTAAATATTTTCGGGTTTTTTGCTATGTTGCATTCAGAATAAACTGTAACCAACAGACACTTGAATATTATCAGCCTTATTGAATTTTCAATAGGCTGAGGTGTTAGTCCATGTACACGCAGCTTGTATACACTGAATCTATTTAACCAGTTTGATGTATTTAATTACCAGTATAGGTAAAAAAATTATCCAAAAATGTTATTTCAATTGATAAATATCGATCATTGTAAAGAGAATAATTGGTATGGTTAACATCCCAAATGAAAAACGAGTAAATAAATTTACAGTCATAAATAGAAATTAATAGGGTACAAGAAAATGATCTAATCTTGATACAGATTAGGGATCTTAATGATTACAAGTTCATCAATTAACTGCCTCACAGTGTAACTGATTAAAAATACATTAACTGAACAGAAGCTGAGAGACGTGCTGTCAGAAAATGAATTGCATACGTGTTAGCTGACTACCTACTTTCCCTTAACATAAATATTAATGAGCCTCTAGCATCAACCTTTATTATTACACACAAAAAAAAGATTCCACAAAAAACGGCCATAATCCAACCTTTTACATCCAGATGACACAAGCCAGTAAACTCTTTTGTCCAAAACATGTCCTGAAGTCGGTATAAAATCCCCGAATCGGTCGTTTTCAAGGAAATGCACCTCGCGATGCCCGTCCAATATTCCCCGTATTTTTCGTATTTTTTTTTATTTAAAAATAGAATATTAGCGATTTTTTGTACTGAAAACGGCTGGAATTGACTGAAGCTTAAAGGGTTAAACACTAGCACAGACCAGGATCTGAGTGTCTGTCAACAGAGAGTGCCTGTACCTGCTAACACTGCTCGGATTCAAACTGAAGTGACCACTAGTGGGGGTCTAGCTACAGACTAGCACACCTCAGGAGACCTGCACAGGTGTCATCGGGAGAGCAACTGAGAGGTTTTGTTGATCTTCTGCAACTTCCCAGATATTTCATAATTTCATTCAATTGGCAAGCAAAGCTTTAATATATAACTATCATTATGTGATTGTCTGAATCTTGTAATACTGGAAAAGCAGCTGCTAGGTTTTGACTAAGCATAAAGTTTTATATTCCACTGAGGTGCAGTTGCTCAAATGGCCCCTTGATGCTGCCTTCCAACTGGATGTCTGTGCTGAAGTAAATGGGGAAACCTATCTAGTTAAAAATACACAATGTGTTTTCTAACAAGATTCTGCAAGCAGTACATAGATAATACCACCCTCTCTGAAAGGAATACTTTCTCACAGATTGCAGTTTGATTTAGGATATTTTATAAAGTCAGGCTTCACGTTAATATTTGTGGTGTAATAAATTTATAACAGAGAATAGAGTGTCAACACTTGAGATACCATGTCAGGACCGTCACACAAGGAGGACGGCATGAATTCGTAAATCATTGATACAACATTTTATACCGGATGCCACATGTGCTGCTTATCATAGGTCCTATATTGCAGCCATTGCAGTTTACTATTCAAAGCAATCATTCAGCCCCAATATACACTTTGTTTTACTGTAAAAACTACTTATATACCTATTCAGGGTGTCCCTGAGTCTGGACACACAGGAAATCTCATTAACTATCATTTTTTTGCCTCCACAGATTAAATATGGCTATTTTTAATTATGTATTTGATTAATTATGTAATATATATAAGTTCAATATTTAAAGATATATTAGATTTAATAAAATGTTCAAAATTTTAATTTGTGAAAATATGTTTTTTTGTCTATGTATCCAGACTTTAGGGACACCCTGTACAATACCATTTTTAAAATGCAGTTGAAGCAGTGGTTAAGGCTCCACTATATGCAAACAGCATCTGAAATCCAGCTTTCAGTGGCTTAATTTGAAAAGAAAAAAAATCTAACTATTAGTGATACTAGAGGTCAATCAATAATCGGTGCTAATAAGACATTTTTACTAACTATTGGAATCAGTTTAACTTGGCTCTGATGGCTGCGTAGCTTTTCCAGCCACAGAGGAATGCACATCTCTGGAGGGTCCATACGCAAATTCAGTTACCTGAACTGACCAAGATAACTTCACAACCAGCTACTAACAACAACTCGACGTGGTTAATTATCATCAGATACATCAAACACATGGCTAGTTAACGTATCGTTGCACATGTAAAAGAGGCCATTTCTGGTGATGTCGCCTAAACGATTTAGAAATATCTTGTTACCACCAGCCAGAAAATATTCTCATTCAAATGGCTAAAGAGCAGCTCATTTAGACTGTATTCACCACAAAGCCAGGCTGACATACCAGCTACAGTGATGAAGCAATCCTGTTTCTGCAGCCACAGGTGTCAGGTTTCTTCCCCTGTCTGTGTTTCTTTTCATGCACTGTGCTGCTGTTACTTTACTTAAACTTTTTCAACTTTTCTTCAACTGCAGTGTTATGGACCACTGACTGCACCATGTTTTTCATAGACTACTCACTTGCTTGAAAGCTGGTAGTCATATTTCTCGATACTTCCTGCCTCCGCTAACTTTCTCCTTCCACTGTTGCCAAGCAACCAGTGTTACTTTTCTTCTTCATGTAATCATATCTTCACTCCATTTTCCACTGACATTTTTGTCTTCTTTTTAATTCCTCCCTTCCTTTTCCTATAGTCCCTAGACAGGTCACCAGTCTATCACAGGCCACGCATAGAGACAAACAAGCACACTCACATTCACAACTATGAACAATTTAGAGCTACCAATTAACCTCAGCATATTTGGACTGTGGGAGGAAGCCAGAATACCCAGAGAAAACCCCACGCTGCACAGGGAGAACATGTAAACTCCATGCAGAAAGATCCCAGGATGGCCGGGACGCAAACGGGAGTTCTTCTAGCTGCAAGGTGAAAGTGCTAACCACTTACGCCACTGTGCAGCCCCTGAGATAACTTGATGAATGTAAAATTGTATAGGAGAGTTTATTCATAAATTATGAGCATGATAAGGCTGTTATAGGTCTTAGTATGACATTAGTAATCTGTGGCAAAATCAGCTGGTAACAGGCAGTAATCTAAAATTTGCCAACAAAGCACTTTATGCTTCCACAAAATGTTTTCCCTTATCCAATGTACCATGTGTAGTTTTGCTAATAAACCAAAGCATTGCTGAGACATGACTTTACTGTCTGTTTGACCACAACAACAACATTGATTGGTTGCAACTGACAAATACTTTCAAAAATCAAAATTCCATATGATAACTTTTTTACACTTGTGATGATTGATGTGATTCTGATCTGTTTCCATTTAGTTGAAAAGTGTAAGAAAAGGACTCCTCGAGAGAATGCCAAGAGTGTGCAAAACATTCATCAAAGCAAATCATGCCTGTTTGAAGAATTTATAATATAAAAGATGTTTCGACATATTTCACACTGTTTGTTTAGGCTACTACATCATTTCATATGTCTTCATTCATAGTTTTAATGCCTTCAGTGAGAATGTACAATGTAAACAGTCGTGATAATGAAGAAAAAATGTTAAATGAGAAGGTGTGTCCAAACTTTTGACTGGTAGTGTAGACCAAAATTTACAAGCTTAATTACAACCCAAACTTGAATCCATTGGTGGTGCTACAGAGCTCAAGCCATAGACTTAAAATGTATTGTAGGCAATCAGGGGACTGTCTTGACTCAAGGTAGCAAAGTTCTAAAATTTTAGCCAAACGGTTCCAGTGATCTGATTCTACACCAGAGCCTGAGGTTCACTCCCTTCTACTACTGTCTTGATGTGAATCTATTTAGAGAACAAAAGCACTTTGATGTATTCATTGCAAGTCAATATCAAACTTAACATCTTACTGATGAGCTTGGTTTGCAGCTTGTGCTAATGGAAAATGTAATCTAGTAGCAGTTACATTTCCTTCCAAACATATTTGCTGTTACAGTTTAGTTGTATAGAAATGTAATTTTTAGAAGCAAGACTCTGCAGTGGAAAGTTTACCTCTTCATCTTTGAGTGTGGCCATTTAGAACAACTATAAATACGCTTGGCTTTAGACAGGATCCAGCATTGTGCAAACTCATTTAACATGTACGTAACTTAGACCAGCCAGATTTATCCCAGATTTACTGGGCTTATTTTGAAAAATCAAATCACTGAATCATCCAATGGAAAGTCTTTATTACAGATATGCATGTTTGTAGTTGCTTTAGGGCAATCCTTAATCTACTGCCAAAACACTCTACAATTTCATTCAGCAGACACTTTTATCCAAAGCGATGCACATCTGAGAGTAGATCTAACACAAGCAACACTCCTAGACTGTATGCTTTAGAATCCCAACAGTATAGACTATCTACATAGAACCTGGAAAAAACTATAAAAATCTGACGAACTGAATCTAGTTCTGACATCCCTGGGTAAGCTTTTTTAATTAGTCTCAGAAGCATTGCTCTTTCTCTGTGGGGCATTTTATCCCTTTTCCCAATACAGCCTTGAATCATTAGGCAACTTAATTGACTGGTACACAAGCAATGAATAATAAAGGGAGGTTTCATAACCCAGGCCAAGAATCCTTGAGATGCTCTTAAGAAACACTGAACTATTGAAGGGGCGTTTGTCAACAACCCCTGCCCTGACACAGGAGATATCTCAGTTGTGCAAACTGGAATCTTGAACAAGAAATTCTATGTGAGAACAACAATTTCTTTGTGTCTTTCCAAAAACATTCAATTTAAGGGCATTGGAGGAATCTGTATGTGAAAGATACCCACTGGGAACTCTGTTTTATTCAATTTTAGCCTTAAATGAATGAGTTCAGATTGTGAGACAGGGATTACTTTTAAACACGGCAGTAATCTGAGCCTCTGCAGCCTGGAGATCAGATGAGACAAGACTGTAGTTCAGAAGGTTGTGTGCCTCTAATGGAGGAAAAGAATTGTGAAGGCTCTCTTACATCTGGAACGGCCCAGTATTTTTAATGACTAATATGAAATGCAAAGTGATAGAACAGAGGAAGCAGAGGTTGTTGAGGTCATACTCCTTCACACCATGCTGGGTTTTGAAATTTTAACTGTGTCTCTCCTATTCCATAGCAGGGTGGTTAAAATTGTAATGTCCATACAATACAGTGGAGTACAAAGTTCTCAGTGGGGTTTATGTAAGTTGACTGTGAGGGAAGTCTATGATGGTCAGTTCTTCTTGGTGTTGTGTGACCTTCAAGTAATATTTCAAAGATGCAAACCAGAGGATCTCCCAAACATGCTCTGTTATATCTGCTTGGTTAGGGTGGAGTTGATTTGTTGGAATGTTCTATTGGACACTATGCTGTCAAATTAATTTAAAGAAATTTTCTCAAGAGATGATGAAATCCAACTGTGTTTCATCTGTGGAAGGATACAACTGACATCTGACCTTTGTACAAAGGAGTTAACATGGTCACTGCTGCCAAGGTGCTTCTGTTTGACTGCTTACCTAGAAATACAGCAGAATTTACCATTTTTCATTTTACACGTCAGAACTTCTTGTGTTTTAAAGGTGCATTATGCAAGATTTTGACCATAAGATGGCATGAACATAACATCTGTTATGTAAAGATATAATTAAGTGATGCTGTCCTCAGAGAAGAAAAAGTCTTGGTTCCTCTGTGAGTGTTGTAATCCGAGATTCATTCTCTGTTCTATGTTTTGCCAACTGGTCCAGCTTGTGTGCATGGTAGTGCATGTGAATCCCTCCCATTGAAACTGTTGGCCCTCCACATTCAGTTCCCACAACACCAAAAAAAAAAAAGAAGCAAAAAGAAAATGTTTTATTTATGTGACATACCTGATTAATGCAAACTCATATTATTTCAGCTTAGCGTGAGATTTATCTTTTCCAGCTTTCCTCTGCTTCTTTTGTACTCGTGGCTGTTCTGCTCTGGTCTTTTCCACAAATGGGTCCACTCTGGGGCATCAACAGGGGAACCCAGTCCATCCACTGGTCCCACTATGTGTAAAAGCAGAGAGACAGGTCAAGTGAAGGTAATGTTACTTGAGAGAACAACAACTCATAAGGACCATTCGGTGTACTTTATAATGCACACATGGGCTTGTGATTGTGGCTGGATTGGTTTTTTTTTGGCTCTCGTGTACACAACCTCTCTGCATAATCAGTGAAACATGAAGGAAGAGGTGAGGTGGTCTATATAATTGTCAAGTAACAGAGTTTGTTAATACTAATTTGATTATCGGAGCATTCAGGTTAACTGGGTGAACTCCTCTGTAGCTGCTGCTAAAAGCCTTTTTGAGTTGGGCAAACATAGACTCAGTGAAATTTACAAAAAATACCCAAAGGGTACTCTCTGACAGCAATTAAATATTAAATTTTAAAAATCTGTTTCAAATTAATGCATATTGGGACATTAACTGATTGAATTTGCAGACAAATCTTTTACCAGTGTTGGACATGCAGAACTTTGTATGTTATTTTTCTTTCTTTCTTTTTTGTTAAGGCTGAGGGAGTTTTGATGTAGCAACACCAAAACCTAAAATGCACTAAACCTAGCATTAGGTCAAAGGAATTTCAAGAAAGAGATGAGAACTCAAATGCCTAGTATACAGCACCTGTCTGATTGTAAACTATTCAAGTGGCATCCCGCATGCACATGTGGTGGAATAAGCACAGTAAAGAAGAGAAGAGCTCAGGCTCCACAACAACATCCTGGGCGTGGTCCACATTCTCGGTCTTTGAATACACGCACACTACTGTTCAAAAGTTTGAGGTCACTCAGAAATGTCCTTATTTTTGAAAGAAAGGCATTTTTTTCAGTGAAAATAACAAATGAATCAGAAATGCAGTCTAGGCATTGTTAATGTGGTAAATGATTATTGTAGTTGGAAATGGCTGATTTTTAATGGAATATCTCCATAGGGCTACAGAGGAGCATTTCCAGCAACCATCACTCCTGTGTTCTAATGCTACATTGTGTTAGCTAATGGTGTTGAAAGACTAACTGATGATTAGAAAACTCTTGTGCAGTTATGTTAGCTCATGAATAAAAGTCTGAGTTCTGATGGAAAACATGAAGTTGTATGGGTGACCCTAAACTTTTGAACAGTAGTGCAGGTGTTATGTTTAATATCATGCCTCTATTGAATGGCCATTTTTCAAAATGTATTAGTTGGTCTGACTACCTTTCATTATTTATTATGTTGTTTTGCTGAGGCCAGAAACTGAAATATTATTTACAAAGAGTCGCTGCAGAGAAAAGGGATGTAACAAGCAACAAGAGTGTTAAACCTCGTGGTGTTTGTTGTTGCCCTAGAACATTTAAATGTAATACATTTCCTGCTGACCAAACACCTGACAAAATAACATATATACAGATCTTCCATTTAGTTTAAAGCAGTAGGAGACAGTTACACCCAGGAGAATTACTGGGGATCTTCAGAGTTTCTGCTACTCACTGGCCTTGTATATAACCTCTTCTTTATCTCTTTTTGGTTGCTGTGTTGTTCCCTGCTGCACACAGCACACACAGTGGGCCTCCCCGGCGGTTGCTGGGAACCTGTTCTGAGTTGCTGCATAACCGCAGGGCAAAACAACTCGGTTGGGCCCCTACTGACCAACATCCCATGCCTCATAGTACCCACTCCCACCTGCTGCAGTCACTTCCATTTTCCTATTAAGTACACAGCACACTGTAAACTACACTTGGCAGCTTCATTATTTGCTCAGAGACCAAGCAGTGCTTCAGTGCTGGAGTAGTGCTTGGCCCTAGATTTTTTTCTGTCAGTTACTTTGTGGTAATTGACAATGCAGTCATACATTTTGACACAACTTAGTTTTATACACCATATGTACACAACATGAACTAGAAGTATTAAAACAAGATATTTACTAGTAGTCCCTCTATAAGACAGTGCCCTGTCATAAATTGAGTGTTTCATTTTTCAAAAGCGTCACTAATTTCCTAAAACAGCTGGGCACTGTAACAAATATTACTTAAACTCTTGCTGGGGACTATTTTCAGCCGTGGATTAATACGCATTTGGTGCCCTAGTGAGTATTTCTGCCAGCAGGGTGGTGTACGTGTTACTGAGTCTAAATAAACTGGAGCATATGTGTGTTCATAGTGATGAAGAAACATGTCAGCCAGAGCTAGACTTCACACAGAAGCATATTCATGTCATCTGAAAGATCCTTCAAACTAAGGGCTCCAAATGTATTTGACAGCAAGATATTTTTTAGTCACGCTGGCTGTGTGGTTTTATTTGGTGCCAGTGTCTATCAATCCATCACTCTGATCCAGACTGAAATATCTCAACAACTGTTCCATGGATTGTCATGACCTTTTGTACAGAAGAGGAATCGTAATGCCTTTGGCAATCCCTAGATTTTTTTCTTCATGAGCCTAATGGGTGGTTTTGCATGAGATGACTTGAATGATTGGATTGGATTGACATGAAATTTGGTTCAGATATCCTTGTTGTCCATATGGATAAAATGAAACTTCTTTCGTAATCCCATGACTTTTCAAGTAGCACCAAAATTTCATTCTAATACTTCGATGGATGGCTCAGTATCTGGAGAATTACGCTACACTACATTGTGTAGACAGCTAATAACCGTTATCCTGAAAATGCTAGTCATTATACCAGCTAAACATCAGCAGCAGCATTAGTATTAATGTTATTGTGAGCATGTTAACATGCTGACAGCAGCATTATAAATTAAAATTCTATGGTTACTGTGTTGGCAGAAGATGAGATTTACCTGTTTCCAATGCAGCCAAACCATCACATTGCTTTTGATGGAGAAATCAGGGGGGTGTAGGGGGTGGGGTGGGGGATAGGGATAGGGAGGGGGTGGGGGTGGGGGGGATAGGGGTGGGGGTGGGGGGGGTGCCCTGGATCCTTGGCTGCGGTGGGTCCTGCGCCGGCCCATGCCGGGTGGCCGTCTGGGGTGGCTGGTTCCCCTGGTGGTGTTGACCCTCTGCCTGGGGGGGCGGGGGTTGCCTCTTGGGTGCCTGGGGCCCGGGGTCCTGTGCTGGGTCCGCCCTGGGCCTCGGGCCCCTGGCGGGGTCGGCGGCTGCCGGTCTTGGTCGCCTGAGGCCCGGCCCCGCTAGGCGCTGGAGGTCCTGGCCGGGTTCTCCCTCTGCCCCCTTCCGGGCCGATCCGTGGTCGTCCTCGTGGTTTGGTGGCTCGGATCTCTGCTCTGGGATTGCTGCTGGCTCGCCTGGGTCCTGTGGGCTCTCGGGCCCGCTTCTGGCCTTCACGGAGGTCAGAGGTCATAGTTGCATGATCATAGTCACAATTGCACCGTACTCTGCATGTGGACATAGCAACCATGTTGTCTTGTGGGATGTTAAGTTTGTCCTGGTGCCAGAATATCAAAAGACATGTTTCCTCAGTTTGTTTGCCTCACATAGATGATCTGAATAATTACTAACTGTGTTTCCTAACAAAACCCGTAGGATGTGTTCCGGTGTGTCTATGTTAAGGTGTACTAGCTTGTTGTCTGTTGTGTCGGTTTCAATTGAAAGATAATTGTATTCTTGCACCCTTCCTCTTCTCTTCACTATCCCCCCTTGTTTTTTTTTCCTTTCTCCTTGTTTCTTTCTTTCTGCCTTTCCCCTGTCAGGTCCGGCAAACCTATGTATATTTAACTAATCAACAAGTATTCAAACTAAATAAATTACTGTACAGTATCAAGGGGAGTCTTATACTTATAAACTCCCCTTGGAAAAGCAAACTTGTATGGCACAATGCAGCAGCCAGATCCCCATTCTGCCTGCTCTGTTGCCGGACAGGACAAAAAAAAAAAAAAGGAATAGGACACCATGACAACGTCTTCTGTGACGGCTAATGAGTACCAGCCAGCTTACATGCTTTTAAAATGAGCTGAAGTCTGCCTGGAAAGTGTTCTTTCGCTCCATAATGTAAATATTTAAGCTGGGTGAAGGGTCACCCCGCTTAACCCTTTACGCTTCAGTGCGTCGTAGGTGTACCGCCGGCGGTACACCTACTAATTTGCATAGGAATTTCAAGAATGTCCGACGGCTGCAAACCCGATTATACAAACACTATACGCCGATGGAAAGCTTAGATTCTCATGAATCCGCCGGTATAAACCACTTTCAGATGTGATTACCACAGCGGGTGAGAAAAACACATTTGTCCGACAAAAACAAATATTCATCCATCCGTTCTCTATACACGGCTTCAACGCACACAGCGCGACTCACATTTCCGGGTTCATTATTACACACAGAAAAAAAGATTCCACAAAAAACGGCCATAATCCAACCTTTTACATCCAGACAACACAAGCCAGTAAACTATTTTGTCCAAAACATGTCCTGAAGTCGATATAAAATCCACGAATCGGTCGTTTTCAAGGAAATGCACCTCACGATGTGCGTCCAATATTCCCTGTATTTTTCGTAATTTTTTTTATTTAAAAATAGAATATTAGCGATTTTTTTTGTACTGAAAACGGCTGGAATTGACTGAAGCTTAAAGGGTTAAATCTACAATGACATATCACCTGACATTTATGGAACAATGTCCTCTGAAATCAATGTATGTTATTGATTTGATGCACTGCTGATTATTAAGAAAATCTTTCAGAATTTGCACCCCCAAGGTCAGACCAGTGATTGATCCAACTACTGACAGGCTCACTACTAGATATTTAACCAACTTTGCTAAACACTAGCATCCCTAGCCAAGTGATTGGAACTCCTAGGTGAAATAATGAAAAGACAGTCTGAATCTAGTGGCATTGTTTGCCACTAAGAATCAAATTTACAAAAGAGTATTTGATTCTAAGGGCAATTATTATGATATGCCGTGATGCAGTACAGGGAATTGGCAAAGGCTATGTGACATGTTACAGTGACAGTTGTGAGTTTGAGTAATGACACTGAATAGGAACATTACAAATGGCAGTTAAAAAAGAAAAAACAAAAACCTTGAACGTGTGAAACGGAATCGAAGCATTACAACCTTTACTATCATGCCTGAATTGTGTTGGAGCAGTTTTCAGCTATTCCATTAATTTTATGTGCATCCACTGACAATTTTTGTTCCCACTGCACTCTGACTCTTTGTGATGATCAAAGCGGTAGCAGTGAGGTAATTTGTAAGGGGATTTAATGACCTGTAATAGTGAGGATGTGTGTCAAACCTCCCATAAGCACCATGCAGGTTTAATAGATTGAACACAAAGCCTGTTTTCATACAAAAACAGGTTTGTTTGCAGAGCAGCAGCTGGATAAACAGCTTGCTGAGGGGCTGGGAGCTACCACTGGTCCTCGCAGTGCTGCAGAAAACAGATGATCCCTCGACTCTCCCCTTCCTTATAGGCTGTTGTAAGACATTATTGTTTGTCTGTGCCAGCAGATAAATGGGAGATGCCTCTAAGAGTGGTACACAGCTTTTCAGAGGCTGCTTCCTGGCAGGGGGTTGAAGAAAGAGTGATGTTCTAGATGTATATCTTTTCATCTTCCTCAAGGTTCTTCAGAAAAATCAGTTCATACCTTCCAGTTAACAAGTATGAAGTAATGATGCAAAATGTCATTTTCTCTTTCTGGCCCCATGAACTGAATTCCAGACAAACTGAAGCTGTAAAATGCATCAATTACTTTGCAACATTTTTCTTTGAAAAGAGCTATCGGGCTCAAAGAACAATAATAATTGAAACTTTCATTAACCAACTAAATGGCAGTGTATTATGTTTAAAACTACAGTGAATAGAAGGAAATAGCTGAACTAATACAGAATGGTGGTATGAGGTTCAGTGTAATGTTTTTACCACAGGTCAAGGTGTTGTCTCTTTTTGCATTCTCGAGAGCTGCTGCTAGACTGTGATTTACTCTGACAATGGGGTGTGTTAGAGATCATCGTGAGGCGAGGCTGTCCTGAATGCCGCTTATTGGGCTCTGGATGTTCAGTAGTAATCAGCCACGAATATTCAAAGCTTTTTCCTCTGATTATTTTAATAGGTCTCATATCCATAGTGATGAACTCCACTATGACATCCTGGGCTTGCGCTAGCCGATCGCCACAGCGCCATTGGCGCATCGTTTTGATTGATGGTGATCAAGATTCGGGTGGCTCCAACCATTTCCGACGGCTGCCGAGAGAAAAAGTTTGTTTTTCTTATATTATCACTCGGGCGTTTCGAAGAAAAAGTAAGTCGAACCCTTATTTGTTGCTTTTTGACTGCGCCATCTGGCGGGGCAATGCGCCAGTGGCACTGTGGAGATCGGCTAGCACAAGCCCAGCCATCTGTTTCCTCTACCTAATGTTATGACCCAACTGCTAAGATCAGCTGGGAGTAACAAAAATAACCAGATGTAGTTGGTTTAGGTCAAGCAATTTATTGCTCAGTGACAAGTTTAACATAAAAATGATCCAACAAGAAAAACAAGACAGAGTTTTTAATCTGGCTAAACAGAAACAACTACATCCCTAGCCAAACTAAACACAACAGCAACACCCACCACAAACAACAGAAATTAATACAAATGAGTGAGTAGTGCACAGAATTAACTAAATAAAACTGGTGCCTCAAAACTCACATTTCCAGTGAAACACAGGACACAAATCAAGTAGCTTTTCACTGAAGTTAGTGGACTGCAAACAGGAGCTACAGTCTTCACCGAGACGAGGAGCTCCTCACCAAAATAGCCACCGCCGACAGAAGCTTGAATTTCAGCACCTACGGACCACACAGTAACGCAAAGAGGCACCAGGACAAACTGGTCACTTTACATCCCAGCTACCCTGACCGAGAGCTTGGTTGCAGATTTATACTCTTCAGGTGTGGTTTGTGGGAGGAGTTGTGGTGGTGGACCAGTCTGAGAAGAACCAGGGCTGAGAGCAGGTCTGGAGCTCCAGGCCAGTCACTCCTGATGAGTGCCAGGTGGGAACTGGAGCTCGGTCTTCAGCCAGCTGTAAACAATAAGGTCTCCACATGCCATCCAGACATACAGAGACTGTACAAAGTCCATTACCAATCACATAGGTAATAAAGGACGCAACACCTAAGGATGTCCCAATTAAGTATATTCTGCTGTTGATCCAATCCAAGCCATTTAATATTTAGAATCTAATCTGGGTCTATTTTATGAGATAATGCACACTTCCATTACATTCAAGTTGATAAAATCAATCCAGCGTATATGCTTGTTAACTGTCGATGGTCATGCACCTTGTTGTATAGTTTCAGTAAGCCACTGTCTGAAATGTAGTGTCGAGGGCATAGACTGTATATATAGTGGACGTAGCATCCGGCTCCAGAATTGAAGCCAACCCGGAAGTGTCAAAAACTTGCAATATCACGCGGTCCGCTAGAGTTGGCTCCAAAAAGCTTTTTCTCCATAGACCCCAATTCATTTTTGGAAAAAATAAAATTTGATAGACTGATTTTCTACAGCTCAGGATTTTTTCCCCGTTAGTTTTCATGGTCAAAATGAGCAGAAAATTAGGTGGCCGATCTTAAAATAAATCAATACTGAATTTTAAATAAATCGTTGAAGTTGGCGGAACCAGGGGGCGTGGCTATACTTGATAGACAGCAACAGAAGCCTCTGCGGTAAAACGTGGGCGGGATAAGAGAGTCCTCCCCTAGTTGCTCTCCGGTCCAGCCTGTTTGATGACGCTTTTTACGTCACTGGCTCCAAAAAATCCAAAACGGCGACCAGGAAGTAGCAAAATCTGAGCTTCATTTTCTCGGCGTTGAAACCAACGGGTGACGTCACAGTTAGTTTACGCCTGGTCGAGGGGTAGGGTGCACTGTGGTTCCAAAAGACAGCAAAAACCTGTACCTGCATGTTAGAAAGTGTGTTGTAGATTAGCACTTGTATCGGTTTGCGCACTGAGGTGGAGCCTCCTATTGTTTAACACTGTAGTGGCCTTATGGGGATGTCACTTGGACTACAGAGGGCGTTGTGGGTGTCTAGCTAGCAATGTGGAACCTTAATAAAGTCTTCTGTGACACTTACTGGTCTCCTGCTAGAGTATGTGTCTGATACAGGTCAGTCTTTTTCAATGTATGGGGTGCCGATGCATAACAAGGGAGGCACAAGTGACTTGGAGGAAAAGGTCCATCTATGTGGAACTAATTAGCTGAACTACGTATTGTCTTAATGTTGGCATCTTTTTCGTGGCACACAATACTCAAACTGCACTGGCCATTTCTCAGTATCAAGTGCGCACGTCCATACTTGCAAGTATGGACTCGGTAGTGTGGACTCCCGAAAATGGGAGAATGCATCGTTAATGTGCATTGTAACACCCCCCACATTACAGAGTTATTAGGGGCGGCGCGAAGGTTTTTTGTCCTCCGAAGCGGGGCCTGACAGAAAAAGTTTCAGAGCCACTGATATCTGCAAAGGACAAATGTCTGCTATGTGCAATTTGTGTCATCAATTATTACATTTCTGAATAGTCATGCTATCAAACATTTGCATCCCTAGCGTCCTGCCACAGATTGAGCTCTTCCTTTACAATACCTGTGTGACAGCGGATGTAAACAAAGCATCTGATTTAGGTTTGTGTTGATATTGATCAGCACAAACCTGAGCAGCTTCACCATAGTGGTTGGACAACATTCATTTTTTCACTGTCGAATAACAGCCAGGTACCCACAGCACTCAGGTTAGTTTTTGTCCTTGTACCACCCTGGTGTCCAGTTTCAAATTGCATATTTAATACACCACCTTCATCTTATCAACACTCAGTTTAAAGTTTCCACACAGCTGAGTTGTTCTGCGTTTTGTCTTCTCTTTAACTACCATGGTGAACTGAAGCGTGACATTCACTGCTGTGAGTGAGATAGCTGTCAGGCGCCCAAGCCGAGATTTATATCTCCACACTTTAACAGTGCAATTAAAACTATAAATAAAGTACAAGGGTGTGCTGACAAAGTGTATTTTCCAGTTTATCTTTAATGATAGCCTACATTTATCAAAAAAAAGAGAAAAAAAATTATTGTGAGGCTACACATTAGCTGCCTCGGTGATCTTATAAATCCTGTTGGTTCCTTCCTTACCAAACATTGAAGCTTGTGGATATATTGTATGTGCAAGTGACTCTATCATGGGTGAAATGAAATAATGATACTACAGTAGGCTCAACAGGTGGATTGTGATGGGTGATAGATGTCAGATTTGACCAATCAAGGATACTCCTCTTTATCTTCAGAAGCTCTTTGGTATCTTTGGGCCTTGTATTTAGATTTCTGTTCTAATGAATGAACAATAAAATGTGGTTTACAGGTTTTGATGCATTTGTCTGAATGTGAGCTCACAGAATTCTCCTGTATACTGCTAAATTCATCCTGCTGCCTCTGTCTCCAGCAGCACGGTTCCACTGGCAGCCATGCTTGCCCGAGCTTTAGCAGAAACACCATCATACCTAACAGATGAGGTGGTGTTTTGGCTCATGAGCTGTTCCTTTTTTTCAGCACACTTTCCTCGTTCCATCACTTTATTAGACCTGAACTGAACTGCAGCCTGACCTTTCTGCGTTTGATTTCCAGTGGCTGTCTGCATGTTGTGCAGTATCTTCTACGGCTCTGGTTGTGAAGCCTTCTCTTGGTTGTTGTCCTGAAAACATGTTTGCCTACATTGTGCAGAGCATCCTTGAGTCACTGGGCAGTTATGAAGGCCGGTGTCTTCGCCACATTTGTTCAAAAACAGACTTGTGAGCATCAACTTGTTTGCCATTTCTAGTTTAGTCAAGCCTTTGAGATTACTGATAGATTTTTGCTTTGTTTTGAGTCTCATTACTTTCTTCTGCACTTGCTTGGTCCCCTCTTTATGCCCAATACGGACAAACAACTTCTCAATCTGAATGACAGCTTTGAATTGACTTCCAGCTACATGGAGCTCTTTTGTTCCTGAACTAGGACTGAAATAAAACATGGCTGTCAAAGTAGCATTTAGTAGCCAATTTGTCTTTCAATCCTTGCAATTTGTGAACTAATTGTTAAAGGGGTCATACATTGACTTAAACCCACTCAAATTAAAGCCAAGACTCGCCGTTTAAGTGCTGTATCCATTATTTTTAATAGAACACAAAGCAGTCCAACTACATACACTACCGTTCAAAAGTTTGGGGTCACTTCGAAATGTCCTTATTTTTGAAAGAAAGGCAGTTTTTTTTTCCGATGAAGGTAACATTAAATGAATCAGAAACATAGTCTAGACATTGTTAATGTGCTAAATGACTATTCTTGCTGGAAACGACTGATTTTTAATGGAATATCTCCATAGGGGTACAGAGGAACATTTCCAGCAACCATCACTCCTGTGTTCTAATGCTACATTGTGTTAGCTAATGGCATTGAAAGGCTAATTGATGACTAGAAAACCCTTATTATTATGTCGGCACATGAACAAAAGTGAGCGTTTTCATGGAAGACATAAAATTGTCTGGATGACCCCAATCCTATTTTAAGTTTAAAGTAAGGCAGCAAGTGACGACTCCACTATCTGAATGAATCTTTGTGGACACAGATTAAGTAAAACTAATGGCTTCGTTGCAGTGTGCACCTGATTTTGAGGAGGTTTTTCAAGCTGTCTCAACTGTATGTTAGGACACATTACTGGAGTCTAACAACCACTGATCCTGATTTGACTGAACTTGTTTTTTTTGGGCCATGAGAGAGCCCAAAACCAGTTTAACAATAAGTAACATTAACATATCATCACAGTTACAGATGGTACAGAGAACTCAGTTGCAAACAATTGCACGTACTGCAATTGCAGAGCAACAATAGCACTTACTTGGCGCTGTGTTTGTCCAATATTCATTCCTTGAGCTCTGTTTTTTGGTCTTTACCAGCTCCTCCTTCCTTCTTCTTCGGCTGAGCCATGGAGTTTGACTGAAGCTGGGTGTGAGATCAAGGCTATGGGATATCTCATCTAAAAACATATTTTTTGTGAACTGTGAAATCAAACACTGGCAAAGCCTCTAAAATAACACTTCAAAGAGACTGTGAAATAGGAGTTGAAATAAAATGTGTGAGGCTAATTAAAATTTTAGCTGGAGGCCATATTGCATGAATTTCACTCATGTATGTCTCTTATTCTGTCTGTTGAGTCTAGTGTCATAGGTAATTTAAAATAGTAAAAAAGTAACTGCTATCGTCAGCATGCTAACATGCCCCTAATAGAAATGTTAACACACTGGAGTTTATCAGGTATATTTAGCATTTAGTTCACCAGTGTTGCTTGTAAGTCCATGAGTCACACATTATCACAATCTATCCTAAAATCATTCAAAATGTATTCTATCCTAGATTTACTGACATACCTTAGTTTGGACCAAAGAAGGTTGAAAGAAGGAACAACCAACTGACTGTCAACCATAAAGCCACTATTAATTGTCATGTGGCAATGGATTTGTCACTTAAGACACCTGATATTGGCAAGATAACACTGTTATCACAGAAGCTTAATTGTAAAGGTTATGCTGTTAGGTTTCTACCTTGAAAACATTAAAGAACACAAAAACAGTCTACTTGCCGTGTACCAAACCTAGACTTTGATCTTTTGTTGGCAAAATGTAATGAACACAGGCTGCTGTCAAATTGTCAAGAAGAAGCTGTGAAGGTGTATGATGGTGATGACAAACAGAACAATGAATAAAATGTCACAGTAAGATAAAATACATGACAAGAGTTTGCTGAACCGACTTTCTGTTTTATCTCATTCCAGGTGACAACACAGCATGATAACATCCATTCACACTCCAGTATCTCCAGTGGGCGGATTGTGAGGCCCAGTCGCCACGATGCGATGTGTGTAAGGGACCGGCGGTGGTGTTGTGGCCCCAGGCGGGATGCTGCTGACAGCTGGCAAGTATGACTCTGCTGGACTTGTGGCTGTCGCGCTCCATCCCCATGTGCCTGCTCCTTCAGAGCCTTGTTCTCATGGCCCTGTGCTTCCCTTCGGCCAGCATGTGTCCAAAGGGCTGCATGTGCCAACGCGACCCCCACCTCCACGGCCTCAACGTTACCTGCAGTCAGTCCCGCCTCAAAGAGATCCCTCCCAGCCTGCCGGTGGACACCGTCCTGCTGAGGCTGGACCACAACCAGATAGGGGCCGTCCCCGATCAAGCCTTCCATGGACTCAGGCTTTTGAGGGAGCTCAACCTCTCCTACAACGCAGTGGAAACTTTAGGGGAAGGTGCCTTCAGTGGCATAGAGGGGACTTTACAGGTGCTGGATCTCTCCCACAACCGCATCACTAGCGTACACAAGGATGCCTTCGCTCGGCTGAAGGCCCGCATCATTGTGGATGACAACCCCTGGCATTGTGACTGTGCCCTACAGCAGGCCATCGGAGGAATGGCTCACAACCACGAGGCTGCTGCCCGGGTTCTCTGCAGGAGCTCAGAGCTCCGTGATCAGGAGGGACGACCCTTCTTGGCTGTGGATACTGACCTCTGTAACCTGGCCAAAAGGACAACAGACTATGCTATGCTGGTGACCATGTTCGGATGGTTTGCCATGGTCATTTCTTACGTAGTGTATTATGTACGTCAGAACCAGGAGGACGCCCGGCGCCACCTGGAGTACCTCAAGTCTCTGCCCAGCAAGCCCAAGAAACCTGACGAGGCGGATGACATAAGCACTGTTGTCTGACAGCAGTGTCGTCAGGACTGTGTCCACCACAAACGTAATGAACACCAAAATGTTTATGTAACAGGACCCACATTTCTAGTGTTTACTATTTAGAACTTTTAGGTGATGTGAGCATCAAAATCTTTGTATTTTGAAAACTTTGTTGTATGTCTTTATCAGGGTTTGTTCATGGCTGATCTGAGATGCGATGAGGAGGGAGGCCACACCGACATCGTCTTTTCTACAAAACAAATACTTATGGAGTTTTAAAAATTTGAATCTCAGGTTTAAATATTGACATGGTAATGGTTTTTTTAAATGACAATTTGGAATATCAGAGGAAAAAAAATTTATAAGACATGACACCCTACAGCACCCTTTTTGGAAATCTCAAAGCCCACAATGAGATGTATATATAATAATTTTATGAACACTTGCGAAACAAATGTTTTGAATTTTACATTCCCCATAAAGTCAAATTTTAAATATATATCTGCATTTAGAGTTTCTGCAGAGAAATTCCTTATTTCTGAATCCATGGCATGCTAATATGATCCATATATAGTGTGATGTTGCTATGGCATGCAGATATGGGATATAAAATAGTCTTATCTTTGAGCTTGCCTTGGACCGTGGTGCTCTGTTAGATACAGACAGACTGCTTTCACAACACTGTCAGGTAGACAAAATTTCACTGAAACAAATTTAGTAAACCGTCTTGCATCTGGCTGTGGAGAACACTGGATTCTATGGAGGCCCACTTCTGCCTGGAAAAAGCCAAAAACAAACAACAAAAAAGATTTTGTAAAACAAGGTCAAAATCATTTTTATTTAGATTTGTGTTGGAATTTTGACTCAGTAAAACACAATTTTGACCAACCAGTAGTATTATTATATTGGACATTTGTGTCATTTATGTCTTTGTTTTTTTGGCCAGGCAGTGCTGCCATTTTTGTCCAATTTTGATTGGCCAGAGGTATTTATTTGGATGGCGTACTAGATAACTCTCATGTAGCATCCCCACTGGTGTTTTCAATGAGTTCAATTGGCACTGATGAATCACTGGCTGTTTTGTCTCACTAGGCTACAGGTTTTTCCAGTTGCTGTACATTAAATTATTTACTGCTCTAAAATTAGTAACAAACAGGCAAAAAAAACAATAATACTTTTTAGGTAGGATAATCCACTCTAGCCTGTGCTGATCTGCTACCTGATGGCAAGTTTTTGTTAAAAAAATAAATAAAAAGATAGGGCAGCCTATTGTGAGCCTCATTCCACAAATAGCTGCGTATTTAATTGTTATTACTTATACCAGATAACTTTGTTTTGAAAAGAAACATTTGCTACTTTAATGACATATCACATAGGCAAAACATATGTAGTTTTAATGCATTACTTGAAAACAAAAAACCTTCATTACTATAATAACGTATAAACATAGTGCATTCAACTTCCATATTATGCTACGAGATAAAGATGTTAATTCCTGAACAGAAAACATGGTAGCAGAAATTGCCTCATTCGTGTGTACTACAGTAACGTACAGCGACACAAGCAGCCATGACATCTTGATCATAGTTGGTTCTTTGCTAAAATGCATCTCTCCAACTGCAAAAGTCCACATGGAAGAAGCTCTAGATGTTTAGAATGTTATTTTGCTCAACTGCATCACTTTCAGTTAGCATGTACTAAAAGCATTTAGACTTTATAAACTGTACAAGTGATTAAAGAGTTTTTTTTGCCCAGACTTTTGCCTGACAAGCAACACAAGTTACTTACCTGCATTGAGGAGGTTGCTGGAGCTGTATCCAACATGTAAGAAAAACTGTAAACTTTTTTCAGGTTTCATCCAGTTCCTTCACATTTGCAGGTAAAGACATGTCTTAGTTGCTATTATTTACATGAAATGATCCGAGAACTGATGGCCATTCAAAGATAGTGCATTTGTTGTGTAACCCATGCTTATACAAGAGTAATATTTTTTAACATCTAGGATTAATTACTGGGATATTCCATTGAAATGCAACAAAGACTTAATTGTGAAAAGCTTAATGAGCAGTTTTACACACCACTTATGAAATCAAATCTATGCCCTTGTAGGTTATAAAATAGAAATGACTTTAGTGTGCAGTAACAACAGGAATATGCCATTAGAACATGAAAGTGTCTTGTTAAAACGGTCTCGGCTCAGAGACTGAGAAAATCATTTTGTCATGGTATCAGCAGTGCGCTGCCTGCCAGTCCAAACTGCACAGGTCAGACTGTGAGTCACTACTTCACAGCTCATCATCCACAAACACAGCAAGATCTTTATGTGTTATTGGAGAATAAAGATGAGCGTGGTCATTATCTGTGAAAGGTTGCCCTGGCAAAATGTCAAATAATCAGCTGTCTATAATTCTGTCGAAGAAAAGTTTAACAGCGTATAAAAATGAATGTTTATTTAGACAAAAGTGCAATGGTAAACCAACCACTAAATTAATGTTGAATTCATCAAATGTAGACTTCCTTAATGCACTTTGTAATCACTTCAGACATACACATAGACCCAATCCAAAAAATAAACAGCCACACAGGCCACATGTTTTTAATATATGCCTGTATTTGAGCTACTTTGGAGTTATTAAACTCCTATAAACCAGTGTCTGTCATACAATGCAGTATTCCACATGTTCAAGTGGAAAGCTATCTGTAGCGTTTTACCATCAGTTTACCATTGGTACAGCATTTTGAGATTCCCCGGTCTGTCTTTAAGGTTACGCCAGTCTTCAGTCCTTCCAAAGCACAGCTGAAGTGCACAAACTGCCATTCTACTGTGTCAACATGTGTTCACTTCATGTCGTGTATCGGTCTCATTAAAGTCCGTGCCAGCTTGGCATCAGATCGTAAATAATGCTCTGCGAAATGTATATTCATGTTTTATTTGTTCAGAGGTAAACACTAAAAGCTAGAGATTAGACTTAACTTGTGGTGATCAAAAAACTCTGCGACTCTTATCAGATTCTGATTTAAATGTTGCTAAGTCCTGATTGGCGTTTGGGAATGTGCAACATCACCTTCTGCCAACTGAGCCTCTGTTTGCAGGACACCCCATCACATGTACAAAAAAGATGATTGGAAAAATACGTTTTCAGGGCCTTGAAATGCAGCTGATGCAGTTGTATCCAACCTTTTCTGCTACTTTACACATCCGATAAGCCGACCTTCACAGACACCTCACACTATGATTAGCATGTGGTGGGTGTGAATGTCTTCCTGGAGAGAGTGTCTGAAAATGTGGACTTTTATCCCCACTTTTCAGTGATCTTGCATCTCACCACTTTCTATGAAGGCTGGCTTTTCATCCAAACATCATCCGAAGGTGGTCATTCAAACCAATTTTACACTTTTGACTTCCGATGTGTTTGGAGGACACATCGCACAAACCGTTTCCATTCTTGTTAAATGTGGCCCTTTCTTGGCCTTTTCAGATATTTGAAGGATACAACCAGTGTATTCTGTCTCTTCTGCAGAATGTCATCTGCCAAGTACAAGCATATTTGTTACAGGAAACTGAATAAATTTCACTTTTAATAAATTCAGTTTAATTTCTAGGATAATTATGCCTCGAGATGGTGAGCTGCAAGAAAACGGTGTCCCAATATATCCACTGGTTCAGAATATGAATGTGAAGGAACTACAGTATATCCTTGGTAATAGACTGTATTTGATGAAAACTCTGAATGTTAGAGGGTACGAGATAAGTAGATATTTAATATCACTTTAAAATGGATCCCGAAATTGAGCCTAGAATGAGTGAGTTAAGTGTTGACCCTGGGACAAAAATCCAATTACTTCTCTTTTCCAGAGGTTTTGACTATGTCGCGGTCTTCATTGATGGATGGAGTTTGTTCATTTGTCTAGGAGTTGGCTGAATTGTTTTCATATTACACAAGTATGGAACTTTGATCATGTAACAACAGGTTTTTCTCCTGGTACTTTTTGGAGAAAAAAAAAGTCAGCCCAGCGTAAGGCAGGGATGCACAGTGCTAAATAATGTGGACCAGTAGAAGAAGTCCACTGGGACTCATTAGCCAGAGTTCCAGGGATTTTACTCTCGGAACAAACAATTCTCCACACTTTAACTCTGTTTGGCACCGCTTAATGAAAGAGCTTCTCTGCATGTAACATCCCAAACAACATTGGCAAGTGGCAAGTATCACAACAGTTAAACAGCAAGAATCCAGGACACAAGACTGAGTCCACAGTAAGTTGACAAATTCGCTGTCAGTGCACCCAAAATAAAACACATCACATCACTGTCTGTGAAGACACCAGATACAATTTAAAATTATCAGCACACATCATTCCCATACATATTCGTAAGTAAGGAACCTCATCTACTTTCTATAAGGTGCGTTATCATCCAGTCTGATCACTGATAAAACAGAAGGTAGTCCTGATTACACGGCGACCTCTGTAGTCTTGTGAGTGGATTCGTGTAAATTCTGATGGGGAATTTGCATGCACTGAACAAAATGGAGCTTTGTCACATCTGGTAAATGTGTATTTTAACCCAAACCACAATCCTTTTCTAAACCTATCCAAGTTGTTTTGGTGCCCAAATCTGACAAAAAATGCAGCGAGTGAAAATGAAAATCAAAACAACAATCAACAAAAAGTCAAAAAAATCTCCTGAATGAAAGTCTGACTTCCACCTCCTGTCTTTTCTCTAGTCTAAGTGTAAATTTTTGTCCCTATTTGTAAGACCTAAATTGTGCCTACACCTCCATCAAATCAGGATTTGCAGAACACTATTGAATGGGATGGTGACAGCTACTGAGCTACTGAAAGGTGGTGGGGTTCCTGCTTGTCCATGTATTTGGGAATGAGGTATCTTTGTAACGCTGTTGAACGTATGATGACATCCAAATAAGGTGGTGAAGACATTGGAGTCATTGAGAAATAGTCAAAAAACAGCTGAAGAGAGCGAGGGATCTATATATATATATATATATATATATATACTGTAGGAAGCAGTATGCCCTTTATGAAATGAGACAAGAAGTAAAGGGTAGGTTTGGTCGGTCGAAGGCTTTATTGCAGGCAATGCCCTTAACCCCTAACCCTAACCATTTACAGAATCTGAACGATATTTGTCTCTTTACTAAGTATTCTCTAACTTTGAGCAAGTGTTTAAATCCTTCAGCCCTAACAATTTATTAATTATAGTTTCCTTTTTTACTTAGATTACATGATAAAAACTAAACTTTCTCCATGACAGATGAACAAATTCCAGCAGATAATGACTGTAAGCTATAGCTGGATGCTTTGGAATAAACAGTCAAAAAGCCTACCATTCTGAAATCACAGGTTTGTGGTTCTGGTTTACCGTGGACAGGTTGTGTCTATGTTGTACCGTGCATTTGTTCCTTCCATTTCCACATTTATTCCTGATGTCTTTAGCCAGCTGTTGTCAGTCAGAGCCAGTCTTTGTATAGCTGTACTGAGCAGAAGTAAGCACAAGACTAAATGTCAGTTCAGTCTCTTCTTCTTGTTGGTGTCTGGTGGTAACTCAAGTCCTTCGGTGTCAATGCTGTTACTGGTAATTGTTACCGTTTGCCTTCACTACATTTATTTCTTACCAATGTCTTTAAAGGGGGCACAGATGTTTCAAACGTGGGCAGACAGTATCATCTCAGGCCCTGTTCACAGCTGACATCAGCATGTCTCCTCTGTGATCCCATCATGTGTGGACAGTTTTAGGTACAGGAGTGAATGCACTCAAGAAATATAGAGGTACATCGAGATCAGATTACTTGACCATTATCCAGAAGTGGTCTGAACCACAGATGGCAAAATAATTTTCGCAGCGTGTCCTCGGCCACATTGAAGGACCGCCTACTCAACGGATGTCCTCTGCACCAACGCCATTCTATTAAAGTGCAACAAGAAGTCCACACTGATATGTTACAAGTACACTATGTCAGACATCTTTGCTATTTGTTTGCCTGGAACATACTAATAAATAGACTCAGTCTGTATTGTTTTTACATCCAGCTGTCTTTCTGTGGTTAAAAACAACAAAGCATTTGTTTTTTGCAAACTGAAATGATGTATGATGCCTCTGCATATAGAGCGGGGAAATGAGATCCAATCAGAAATGGTCACTTAAGATGCATTCTAATGCCAAATGTGGACTGATGTACTTGGAGCCACCCACATGTTAGCAGATCACCCAAGACGCATGCTAATGTCAGGTGTGAGCAGAGCCTCAGTCATGACAGATCATATTAAACAACCTAATTCAAGTCACGGTGGCAATGCATGCATCATTTCCCTTTAATAACAATGTGTACGATAATGTTCCCAGCAGATTCTGAAGAGAAAATTGATGCTGTCTTTTTGTAAATGGCTTCTTTCTCATCAGAGCCACTGGAGCTCACTAAAACCTAGGACCAGAGAATGCCAATAAAAGCCAGATCGAAAGACAAGATTAATATGTAAAGGTTCAGGAAATGACATTTTTCCACAAAAAACCCCATAATTTATTAAATTTAAATAACAACCAAGTGAACATATAATTAATCACACTGGATTCTGGGTGTTGCTGACATCTTGTGAATTTTCTTTTCAGTTCATGTTCTGTTTGTCACAGAATTTGTACAATAATGGTTGTTAGAGTAACGTCTTGAGGGATATGCAATGAGAATACATGGGTAGAGAACACTAGAATCACATGTAAATAGGAACGTTGATGTTTTGTGAAATACTTGAAATCCCTTTAATTAGTTGTTCTTGAATGTGCTACACCCCTTCGCCTTGTATCATAGAGGCAACCTCATACTCCTCATGACAGGATCAGGATAGTTTATAAAAATGCATGTACAACGTAATGAAGCACAGTGTAGCCAAGGACCTGAGAGTATTTCTAAGTGCCTGAATACTTCTCTCAGCATTTTATTTTTTTATTTTAGTTCTTTTTCCACCTCTGCTCTTTTTTCTGAACTCTCCTACTTTAGGATTCTCACTGTTTAGTGGATTTGTTGTTTGTTGTGTGTGATAGAATAACTCACACAGTGTTAGCACTGACTATCATGGTTGTGTTGTAATGGCATGACATACAGAAAATGAAATAAAGGAGGTGTTTATGATACTTAACATATCTTTCTCTGCTGATTGAAAACATAGCTATGGTTAGCAAATAAGTTCTACATTACAGTAACTATCTGCATCTTTCTCTGAAAAACGAACAGGATCTGGTAAGTTCATAAGCAGCACATCCTTGGCCAAATCCTAAGTCTTATTCCTATCAGAAAGAGTGTTGTTCTCAGATAGTTGTCTGCCATGGGAAAATGATATGGCAAATACAGAAAATTAAGCATTCTTCATGGTCGTGTTGAGATGCTTTTATTACTCTGCAAAGGAATACGACCAAGTTGTGTGACAATCGATGTACATTTGTTCATCTGTCTGTCTGTTAGCAACATTACAGACCGATGGATTTGGATGAAATTTTCAGGGAAGGTCAGAAATGACACAAGGGCCAAGTGATTACATTTCGGCAGTGATGCAGCTTATAGACTGGATCCACAGATTTTTTAAGGATTTCTGTTATATGCGAGATAGCAGCATGGCGTCACTAACTATGACAAGTGAACGCTACATAAGCTGCCTGCTGATGATCACATGATTGCGATCCTGCTACAAATCGACCACTGCAAACTAATTGGTACTTATCCATTGGAAATGATACAAGTAACAATTGATTAAATTGTGGGGTGTTTCCGAGTCCCATCAATTCCCGGTCATGCAATTCAGTATCCGTACATCACGTAGACATGCATAACACACGCCTGTGCTGTGTGTAAGGTCATCTTGTTTGTGGATACACCTTATACTAAATGGTCACATGCTATGGTGCTGTGATTTCTGCATTTTTTTTCAGGATTTCATCTGTTGGAAATAATACAAGGAATGAGCAGCCTTGGCTGAGTATTGTGCTCTCTAAGTGCTTTTCTTGTTCCATTCTGTGGTGTTTAGATGCTTCTCCGCTGATTGTGTAAAGACCAGGATGAGTGTCAGCACCTCCAGGTCTGAGGAAACCATTGTTCCCTCTGGTTTGGAGGGGAGTTGCTGCCCCAAGTAAAGGAAATGGCATTTTGTTCGGGAGTGACAGGAAAATGGAGCGTGAGACAGACAGATTGGTGCAGCGTCAGCAGTAATCCAGGCTTGTACCAGACTGTCATTGTAAAGAGGGAGCTGAGCCAGAAGACAAGGCTCTCAATTTACCAGTCCATCTACCAGCCCTCCAACCCTCACCTGTTTTCATCATTGCTTTGGGCAGTGAGTGAAATAATGAGATTGTGGAAACAAGCATCTGAAGCGAGTTTCCTGTGTTGGGTGGCTGGGCTCAGAATTACAGATAGGGTGAGGAGCTCAGAGAAGACTTTCTGCTCGCTTGTGTTGAAAGGAGCCAGATGAGGGAGTTCAGGCATCTTTATGGGATTTTCCAGGAATGTCAAAATGAGAGGAGACCTGGGAACACTTTAGGATCTTCCAGGAGGAGCTGGAAATGATTGAACATCTGCTACCCTGCTTAGCCTGCTGTCACCGTGACCTGATTCTAAATAAGTGAAAGAAAGCTGATCGATGAACGGCATGAATGGTATTTATTTGAAATACTTATGTTAAAATGAACAAAGTTCTTGCCCAGATTTTTTGAGTGCTGTTGCAAAGACCTCTGTTCAATAAATCACTTTTCATATGTTTCAAAAGAAGCAAAAAGGAGGAAATTTATAGTTTATATTTATTTGTTTTGTGATTCCTCCCAGCAATTTTGCATTAATTTGATGGAGTACTGGTATCATATCAGTCAGTAAGCAGACACTTGTGTATGATTTGATTTTGTTTCAGCACTTCATAACAACAACAGAAAGAGAGAGAGAGCTTTCTTCAACTACTTCTCACCTTGTCCAACATACATAAAGGCACAACTCGGTGCCTTTAGCTATGCCGCTCCTTCACAAACACTGCAGCCAGAAAGTCATAGCACACCCATACATTTCAAACATAAACATGCCATGCATAAAGATAGGGTGCAATTACAAATTAACCTTCCATCAAATCAAGTTATGATGAAAATAAGGTTATTACAATGACGAGCTAGCAGACCTAAGAGGTAAACACCGACAACCCTCTTAATATTCATTAATCTCACACTCTGTTGATGTCAGTTTGCAGGCGAGATCACTAATCAGCTGCAGCTCATTAGCAAAGCTGCAAATGTCACTTGGGCAACCCTGTTCATAAACTGTATGTAAAAGATGTATGCAGCCTACAGGTCTGAATAGTGAAACTTATGCAGAAGTGCCTTAAACCTGCATAATCTCCACCGGCCAACAGGGGGTGACTCCTCTGGTTGCAGAAAGAAGTGTGATTTTGTAGAAATGTAGGAGAAAATGACTCTAATTCACCCTTGATCTGTATTCTCAATAAACATCTTTTAACATGTTTATGGTGTCAACTGCTAGGTTGAGGTTTTTTTGAATACAACATAATGTTAGTTTTATAAATTTTGGTCCCACTTAGATTTAAAAAGACCAGGAAGGAGGGTATTTTTTAGGGTGGGGTTTTCTGACAGATCACCACTACATCGCCCTGTCTTTAAGTTCTCAGTCAGATCCACTCCTTGCTCGTAAAGTTTGCATTTAAAAATACGAAGATGGCAATGGCCAAATACCAAACTGGATGGTCAAAACGGTAGTCCACAAACCAACAGGTAACAGCACTCTGTCCATCTTTCACATAAATAGTCTGCACTCCACGAAGAAGCTGCTTCAGTCCACTTCACCACCACGAATAACAACAATCTTTTCCCCTTTATTATAGTGTACAGTACAGACAGAGTCAGGAAATGTGGGGAGAAGAGTGGGGGAAGGACAAGCACATCTAGCACTGGTTGGACTCAAACCTGTGACTTGTTGCATCGAGACTATAGCCCTTGTTTATGGGTCAACCGCTCAGCCTGTTGAGCTACAAGAGTGCCCTGCCCATGGTTTACTTTGTCTCATCCCCCATGATGTAACACTGGGATTCTACCAGCTTGAAAGCTGCTGTCAATCATAGAAAGGCATTTGCTTTTTCAGTTATTGCCATTCAAATATACTGAGCTGATGCCCCTCCAGTTGTTCTCAGTCACACACAGAGACACACCCCTCCAGCTTCTGAAACCTCCATTCTTCCTCATAACAATGAAACGCACTTTTAGCACAACGCATTTAAAATAACATAAATGCATAAACATAAAGCAAATTTAGTTTTTGCAAGCACAACATGATGACGGAAGGTGATTCCAGTTAGATTTTGAATGCTGTGACTTTACAGCTGGCAGTCTAGGCATTTTGCATTAATGCCTGTAAAGCTGGACATTGTAACTGGTAAACATTTTTGTTAGTTTTTAATTTTCAGAATCAGAAAAACTTTAGTAATTCACAACAGCCGATCAAATATCTACAGGTTGTAAAGTCACACAAGATTACAAGAAATGCAACAAAAGAAATAGTCACTGGAGTGCATTGTCTGAAGTCTGGATCACATCACACACATCTGACAGGTTAGTGGCAGGGATGCAAACAAGAAGCAAGGTGGCGATCTTGCACGGGTACGCAGGGTGGACATAACTAACCCCACGGAAAATAATTCACTGTGTGGGCTGCAGAAACATTCCTCTACAATTATGTGACCATAGTAGTAGCCCTCTGTCTCTTCTCTTGCCACTCTCAGATTTATTCCTGTCTGCCCAGAACCATCTGAAAGCCATCAGTGGTAATCATGGGATCCAGAGTATTTTTCTGTAACCACATCTCTCACTGGGGCTTTTAGCTCCTCCATCTTATGGTCCAAAAATCTCAGATAACCCATGATATTATCCATGACTTATTCCTCCTCTTTTCCATCAGTCTCTGTGGTTTGGATCCAGCTCTTGCCGTTCCCCTCTGCATCCTCTGCATGCCCTGCTTTGATATCTGTGGGGATGTCTGCTGTAGCCTCACAGCACGATCGGCTGGTCTCTGGGGCAAACGATGCAAGCGTGGAGTTGCTGGGCAACAAAAACACAGTTGAATGAAACAGGTAATAAAATGGCAAAACAAAACAAAAAACAAAAAAAAACTGAGTAAAAAGCCGCCTCAAAAGTAGCAAAAAGCAAAGGTAAAATCCCATAAGTCAAAATGAGCAGGACCATCTGAATAAACAACTGCACTTCTTTCGCCGAGGTGAATGACAAGCCTGTGTGCCTGGTGTTTATGCAAGCAAGAAATTTAATCTTCGGCGCCACTATGAGACTCGGCATGTCAAAAAATACAACAGCTTCCAAGGACAACTGAGAAGACAGAAGATAAATGAATTGTTGGCGGGTTCTGTTTTCACCCAGAGCCGTGAGGTCAGCGATGCTGCAGTGAAAGCCAGCTACCTGATCGCTAGCAAAACAGCTTTAGCATCAAAGCCGTACTCTGAGGGGGAGTTCGTTAAAACTTGCACACTGAAGGCAGCAGAAATGGTAAGGCAAAGTGGAGTCATTTCCGGCATTTTCTGTTGTAACAGATGAGAGCACTGATATTACGGACGTCGCTCAGCTGGCCATATTGATTCATGGAGTTGACGAGACTATGAATGTCACAGAGGAGTTTCTTGAGTCGGTGCCGATGTTAGACACCGTAACATTTTCCGCACTGTCTTTGGTGCGTTGGGCAGGGTCGGAATGGTCTGGTCCCGCGCTGTCAGCCTGGCTACAGATGGTGCACCATCAGTGATCGGGAAAAAGGCGGGTGTTGTGGCAAAGTTTAAAGACAAAGTCAAAGCCGCAAATGGAGGGAGTTGTTTTTGGACATTCCACTGTATTTTGCATCAGGAGGCGTTGTGCTGTAAGTCGTTAAAAATGGATCACGTCGTGAAGGTGGTTGTCCGAACTGTTAATTTCGTCCGAGCCAGAGGTCCGAACCGTTGTCAGTTTGACTGCCTTCTCAGTGACAGTAACATCACCCATGGCCTGCCGTACCACACTGAAGTAAGGTGGCTAAGCCGAGGTGCCGTGCTAAACCGCTTCTTTGATCTTTGTGGGACATCGGACAGTTCACGGAGAAAAAGGGTAAAACTGTTGTGGAATTACAAAGCCCACAATGGCTGCGGGACCTTGCATTTATAGTTGATGTTACAGAGCACTTGAATAATCTGAACAAAATGTTACAAGGGCACAAAAAATGATCACTCAGTGTTATGACAGCATACGTGCATTCAAGTTGAAGCTCGCATTGTGAGAGACTCAGCTTGCAAGCGGTGACGCTGCTCATTCCCCCTGTTTAAGAGATGTATGCGCAGCCAGCGTCAATGCTGACGTGAGCCAGTACAAAGACAAGATGACGGGATTGCTGTGGGAGTTTGAGAAACGATTTCAGGTTGAATGTTGTGCCATTGTACAATCACTGTCATCAGTTGTAATGCACAATGCACACAAATAAATGTTAAACTGAGTCATAGTGTTGTTGAAATTGCACTTACTTTAATCTCTGGTTGTTTCTAATATAATTTTTAAAAGGACAGTTCATTACATATAAAGATTTTTCTAATATACTTGTTCTCCTTTGCACTAAAATGTTGGAAAAACTTAGACTTGTTTTTACTTATTAATTATGCTATAAGTTTACTGGTCCGGCCCCTTTGAGATCAAATTAGGCCGTATGCGGCCCCTGGACCAAAAAGAGTTTGACACCCCTGATCAACAATGTATAAGAGAATTAAATCTTTGAAGTAACTTGCCCAACTCCAAACGTGCATTTGATTAAAAGCAAAGAAAAAGTTCGTTTTTTTACTAACCCCTTAACACATTTCACAAACTGTCTGTTCCAACAGTTTAACAGCTCAGTGTAATGGCATTTGAATCAAACATTAATTTTCTTTTGGAGGCAAATATTTTTCTTAGAAGAATGAGACTGCCATTCAGACACTGTTTTTGTCGTTTGCATATGACAGAAATCTCTAAATGCAAAATATCGCATCATGAATAAAGCATGAGCTGATAGATACAGAGCTAATCAGTGCTGCATTTCAATGAAGACAATGGTGTCTGAAGTGAAGACAAGGGGCACATTATCAGAGACTATTCTGAAGACACCAGCTGTGTGGTTCACTTTTTCTCTTTACTGCCTGTCCACTGATAATACAGTCTGCCTATCCTAATTTATTTTCTACTGATAAATTACATTGTTTTCAGTCGGTCTGGCACATTTTATGCTCTTTTCTTGACCATGACCATCAGCTGATGCCTGTTATAACTACATGTCAGAACCATAAACATACACTATTGTTCAAAGGTTTGGAGTCACCCAGACAATTTCATGTTTTCCATGGAAACTCACACTTTTATTCATGTGCTAACATAACTGCACAAGGGTTTTCTAATCATCAATTAGCCTTTCAACACCATTAGCTAACACTATGTAGCATTAGAACACAGGAGTGATGGTTGCTGGAAATGTTCCTCTGTACCCCTATGGAGATATTCCATTAAAAATCAGCAGTTTCCAGCTACAAAAGTCGTTTACCACATTAACAATGTCTCAACTATATTTATGATAAATTTAATGTTATCTTCACAGAAAAAAAATTGCTTTTCTTTCAAAAATATGGAGATTTCAAAGTGAGCTCAAACTTTTGAATGGTAGTGTATATAAAAGATGGACGTTGCTTCCAGATCTGAAAAGTGAAGCCAAAAATACGAAGACAAAAACAGATGGATTGTCATTTTGAGAGCTGCACTGCTGATGCTCTAAATGAGAACCTGGGGGAGGGGGTTTGTGCTGCTGTCCGGTGCGCCGAGGCAGGGAAGGCGGATGAGTCTAAGGACCGGTGGTAACTGTCATCTCATTGAATGCAATTACATGACTGACACCAGATTCACGGGCAGCAATGAGGTGTTTAAAGCCATCCTTAAACTTTACAGGAAAGGCGCAAAAGATGGCAGCCTCCCCCATCCCTGTACATCTGGACAATATTCTTGTCCTGGTCAGAAAAGTTTGGTTCACATATTAACTGTGCAGGCTTGGTGTCGCCAGGAGGGGAATGCCCAGGAAGGACTGGAAAATGTCAGCCTGGGGCACAATTCACAAATTAAGAACAATAGAGACCCAAATGACCCACACACAAAACCCAAGAGAACCCAAAGTTTACAGAAAATATCCCCTTTGCACCTCGCCAGTCCTTCCTTTTCCACAGTGTAGGCTGACCCGTTCCAACCCCACAGTGTTTGGAATAGCATCTGTTGTGGAATTTCATCGATGAGGAGGCAGACACAGAGACTCCCTGGAGACTCACATGGCTTAGGCTCAGAATAAGGTTTACATCAGGAGAAGTGATACAACAAAGCAATAGATCATGTGCTTGGCCAGTCCCAGCTCTGAGGAAATACCTTAGTAATGGGAAAGAGAGTCATTTTTCCTCGACACCATCCCCATCTTCCAAGCATGATATCCCGATTTTCCTAATAGGAATTCTGAATGGATGGCTGGTTTTAGTCCTTTGGCATTCAAGACAAAGAAAGACTGGCTTTTTTGGCTCTACAGGCAGCCAATAAAGTACTGCAACCGGTCAATGTTCATGCCTGTACTGGTTGCCATTCCAGACAATCCATTGTGTCCGGTCACAAGTTTTAAGAAATACATTTCTGAATGTCCAGCAAATAACAACTCTTTTTAGCTTCTCCCTAAGTGTGCCGAAGCGTGTCTGCTCTGAAATATACTGGACAAGATCCGCAAAGAGAAGATTACACTCAATATCTGTGAAGTACCGCAGACATGACAGTCTAAACATTTTGAATAAAGCTAGATATTGTCTCCCTTCATCCCCAAAATATGACTAATATCCTTATCACGCTAGCTATCAGGTGTGTTTTTAACAGGCCTACACAAACTACAGCCTCTGAAGCAGAGCCGTGGATCGGCCCTGGGTCTCCGACCTGGAGAGGAGTCAGATATCTGTCAGTGATATACCACTGATGTGGCGAACTTTTGTCCGCCTCTTCTGGCAGTGAGACTGCTTACAAACACTTTCGATTAATTACAATGTATGCCTGTATTCACTCTATTTTTTAAACTGTAATCCTTCTTTTTGATCTGGAGCATCCGCAGTTTTTCAAGTCGTGTTCTTTTCTACAGTGTAAGCTTATGCGTTTCAACCCCACAGTGTTTCGAACAGCATCCCCATCTTCTCAGCATGATATCTCGATTTTCCTAATTGGAATTCTGAATTGTTTGTTTTTTCCACTACAGATGTCACCATATTCCTAGGTGCTGAAGCGTTCTCCTCCATCTCCATCACAACAGTTTCCCGTCTCTTCATCTCTGTCAAACCACACATCACTGGTGGACTAGGAATATCACCACCAGCTTTCCACCTCTGGTACATGCAGAAATACCAAGAGATTTATTTGGTGCGGATTGGCTGATTAGCATTGTGTGAACTCATTTGGTTTCGCTGTAACAGACTTCAATTTACAGAGCAAAAAAAAAATTTAAAAATCCAACACTAGCTTCAAATTAGACAGCTACTGGAGCTTTTGGTCTCCACTGGGTTTTTTCCTGCTATGTCTGATCCAAACTAATAATTCAGTGACACCAGCAGAATTAACTGTTGACATGTTTCTTTGTAATTAAAACACAAATTACTACCTGTGGTCTTAATTATTCAAAACAAAAGTGTTTGACAAATCTGCGATTACAACATGAAAAAGGAGAAAACATCCAGCCTCCTAAAAGTGGCATAAAAAATAGCCAACAGGTTTAATGTTGCAAGGATCCTGAAACTGCTCCTATTATTACCATGATATGAAGACTATCCTTCAAATCTCTGCTAGAACTGGCATCAGCTGCCTGTGGACACCTTGCCATTAGTAATAAATAATAAATCTGGATCTAAACACCACAGGATGGTGGCTGTAGCATACAAGCTGCAAGAAGCACACTGCTCCTCTGAATTTAATGAATCTTTGTATCACGTGCGAGATCATCTCACATCTTGTTTGCTATTCAGCTCACTTCTTCAGGCTGCAGACGACAGTACACCTGCTCTATCGTTTCTTTGTGAGACTTTATATTGATTTGAGGACAATAATGTGTCACACACAGCTGGTCTTGATGTTAAACGTGCTGTCAAATTATATTTACTTTTGGTCAGCTGTGTACATCATTGTTGGCTTTGAATTTTGCTTTAGTAATATTAGCTTTCAGGCTCTGGCTGCACAGTGACTCCATGGTTAGCACTGTTGCCTTGCAGCTAGAAGATCCCCGGTTTGTGTCCCAGCTTTCCTGGGATCTTTCTGCATGGAGTTTGCATGTTCTTCCTGTGCATGGGTGGGCTTTCTCTGGGCACTCCAGCTTTCTCCCACTGTCCAAAACCATGTTTGTCTCTATATGCCGCCCTGTGATAGACTGGTGCCTTCACCCTAAGTCAGCTGGGATAGACTCCAGCCTTCCCTAATGAGGATTAAGCGGTGTATTAATGAGGAAACCATCATTTGATATGCTGTAAACTGTTGAGAGAAGGATGCACAGAGAAAAGCCACTGTATTGTGAAGCTGCTGTTGTACAGAAATGGCTCTGAACAGACCTCAAACATAGAAATGTGATGCAAGTTCAACTCCCCCCCCCCCCAAGTCCAATGTTTTATCGTATGTTTTACTGTTATGTTTTCTTTGTACACTTTTTGTAATGTGTTTTTATTGTGACTTATTGTTTTATATGTCACTGTTATGTTTTTTTTCTCAGGGACTCCGGATGTAAGTTAGCGTTGTGCTATAATCCGGCATATTTACACCCATTTCTGAACAAATGGGCGTTCATTAATGTGCACGGTCCCTACCAAAGAACTAAAATAAAATTAATAAATAGTGTCCATATACTTCACCCAGTCAATCTGTCCCCTATAGGATCTGATGCCTGACAACACCTGGGTGAATGGATGGCTAACCTATGAGCTGACAAAAGTAGAATCTGTCTCTATCAAGCTATAGTTAAAGATAATTCCATTCACATTTGTTATTTATATCATATTAAATTAGAACCGCACGGCTTGTGATTAACTTCAGATTTAGATTTTGTTTTAAATTTCAGCAGTCTTGTGTTGTTTTCTTTGGTAAGAAAACAGGCAAGCGAGAGTTTTATTTCTTCTGTTTCTTCCTGGCATTTTGAGTGCCTTGTTTATATTACAACATACATTTTCTAAAGAGAAGGTTTGAAATGATTGTTAATAGCTGCTATGTTTGCCATAGTAATCAATAAAGACAGCAATATTGCATGAATCCATCTGCTGGAGTTATTGTTGCATTCTACTGACTATTCGACTTTTTATTTTTACAAATCTCAAATGTGAATCCTGTTTTAGAAAACTTCTGTTTTATGGGGCAAAAAATATGATTTAAATCTGGATTTAGAGCTAGAAAGTTTGAGATAAAGATGCACTTAAATGTGCACCCAGTTGGGGACATGGTCTGTGATGCTTGGTAAGTCATGAAGGAGCCTAACTGACTGCATTTGGCCTCACTGTGGCTATCTAATCCTCTGATTTTAAAACGTTTGCACTACTCTTTTGCCATAAAGAAATGTTATTTGCATTTCCTCAAACTGCACTGGGCCATAGATTTAGTTGTATCTCCTCCACTGCTTTCTTTTATATGGTGCAGCAAAGCCTTCGGCCCCCAAGGTTTCCACAATCAACATATTGGACAAATGAAGTCAAAGAAAAAAAATTTAGTGAATTTTTCAAGGATCGCTGTGGTATTTCTGCTCCAGAAACCCCACTGGCACTGTTCTACACACTCCAGTATAAAGGCCTGCTGCAGATTTAACAGTCTGACTGAAGTCAGTGTAAAGGGCTGGATAACCCCAAAACCTCTGTGCTGAAGGTTTCATAAAGATGTGTTTAGGCCTATACAAAGGACTTCATCACAACCAGAAAATAATATTTGAGCTTTGAGAAACAGAATAACTGTTAATTGCTGTTTATCTCATGATTTTCCTGTTCAGCATCATTGTTGCTGACATGTTTAAGCTTCGGTTTTAGAACAACCTATCTTTTAACTGAATTGATTATCTAAAAGGAGATATCAGACATTTTAAACATCTTTGTATCTTCTTTCTGAAATTAATTTTAAAAGAATGTTTCCCTTTGCCTGTCATAAAGATTGAGCGTGAAATAAAATGAAAAACATATTGCTTTAAAATTCACCCTGTCAAAGAATTATTGAAAAGCTGAATCCAGGTGTCTCCTGTTTGTCCCTTGTGTTGCTGCTGTTTTCCTTTCTCTTGTGTCTCCTGTGGAGCCAGAGGCCTGGAGTATGAAGCTTTCATTACCTGCCTTCATTAAACCTAACAACCACAGTCATACTAAGCTGGTCATTAACTTGTGAACTAAACCCACGGTTTCTGAACCTAGCAATGAACATGCTCACATATAAAGGGGCTTTGCTGACACAAGACGGCCAGTCACAAACATGGACAGATCTAGAGCTGCATATTTCTCGCGAGGGGAACAAATTACGGTCGTAAACCAATATGAGGAAATGAAAAATATAATATAGGTGAAAGGCAACACAGCTGCTGCAGGAAGGAAGGTAAAAAACTAAAGCAGACAGTTGGATTCTTGAATTTAATAAGCTTATTAATTTCACTGTCTGATCATTAAGGCATGAGTAGATCTGACTATAATTGTATATTACTTTAAAGAGTACACAGGCTTGTGCAGCTCAACATACCCATGATATGTTTTATTATCTGGCCTCACTAAACCTAACAACCACTATCTCACCAAGCAGCCACACCAAACTGCTTATAAACAGTACTGGATCACTGCACTTAGAAATGTCCTTATTTTTGAAGGAAAAGCTTTTTTTTTTTTCAATGAAGATAACATTAAATTTATCATAAATACAGTGGAAAAAGCTGATTTTTAATGGAACATCTACACACGTGGACAAAATTGTTGGTACCCCTCAGTTAAAGAAGGAAAAACCCACAATTCTCACTGAAATCACTTGAAACTCACAAAAGTAACAATAAATAAAAATTTATTGAAAATTAAATCATCAAAATCAGCCATCACTTTTGAATTGTTGATTAACATAATTATTTAAAAAAACAAACTAATGAAATAGGGCTGGACAAAAATGATGGTACCCATAACTTAATATTTTGTTGCACAACCTTTTGAGGCAATCACTGCAATTAAACGATTTCTGTATTTGTCAATGAGCGTTCTGCAGCTGTCAACAGGTATTTTGGCCCACTCCTCATGAGCAAACAGCTCCAGTTGTCTCAGGTTTGATGGGTGTCTTCTCCAAATGGCATGTTTCAGCTCCTTCCACATATGTTCAATGGGATTCAGATCTAGGCTCATAGAAGGCCACTTTAGAATAGTCCAACGCTTTTCTCTCAGCCATTCTTGGGTGTTTTGGCTGTGTGTTTTGGATCGTTGTCCTGTTGGAAGACCCATGACCTGCGACTGAGACCAAGCTTTCTGACACTAGGCAGCACATTTCTCTCCAGAATGCCTTGATAGTCTTCAGATTTCATCGTACCTTGCACACTTTCAAGACACCCTGTGCCAGATGCAGCAAAGCAGCCCCAAAACATTACTGAGCCTCCTCCATGTTTCACCGTAGGGACAGTGTTCTTTTCTTCGTATGCTTGGTTTTGAGTCTATGAACATAGAGTTGATGTGCCTTACCAAAAAGCTCCAGTTTGGTCTCATCTGTCCAAAGGACATTCTCCCAGAAGCTTTGTGGCTTGTCAACATGCATTTTTGCAAATTCCAGTCTGGCTTTTTTATGAGTTTTTTTCAGCAGTGGTGTCCTCCTTGGTCGTCTCCCATGAAGTCCACTTTGGCTCAAACAACGACGAATGGTGCGATCTGACACTGATGTACCTTGGCCTTGGAGTTCACCTTTAATTTCTTTGGAGGTCGCTCTGGGCTCTTTGGATACAATTCGAACGATCCGTCTCTTCAATTTGTCATCAATTTTCCTCTTGCGGCCACGTCCAGGGAGGTTGGCTACTGTCCCGTGGGTCTTGAACTTCTGAATAATATGAGCCACTGTTGTCACAGGAACTTCAAGCTGTTTAGAGATGGTCTTATAGCCTTTACCTTTAAGATGTTTGTCTATAATTTTTTTTCGGATGTCCTGGGACAATTCTCTCCTTCGCTTTCTGTTGTCCATGTTCAGTGTGGTACACACCTTTTCACCAAACAGCAGGGTGACTACTTGTCTCCCTTTAAATAGGCAGACTGACTGATTATGAGTTTGGAAACACCTGTGATGTCAATTAAATGACACACCTGAGTTAATCATGTCACTCTGGTCAAATAGTTTTCAATCTTTTATAGAGATACCATCATTTTTGTCCAGGCCTGTTTCATTAGTTTGTTTTTTAAAATAATTATGTTAATCAACAATTCAAAAGTAATGGCTGTTTTTGATTATTTAATTTTCAATAAATTTTTATTTATTGTTACTTTTGTGAGTTTCAAGTGATTTCAGTGAGAATTGTGGGTTTTTCCTTCTTTAACTGAGGGGTACCAACAATTTTGTCCACGTGTGTACATAGTGGTACAGAGGAACATTTCCAGCAACCATCACTCCTGTGTTCTAATGCTACGTTGTGTTAGCTAATGGTGTTGAAAGGCTAAGTGATGATTAGAAAACCCTTGTGCAATTATGTTAGCAAATCAATAAAAGTGTGAGTTTTCATGGAAAACGTGAACTTGCCTGGGTGACCCCGAACTTTTGAACAGTACTGTATAAAGTCCTGTACACCTATGAAGTGGCTTTGAAATTGCAGATGTACAACTTCTTGTCTTCCTCAGAGACCCTCTCACTGTCTGCACACTGAGCTCTACTCAAGAAAACTCACTGGTCAGGAAGTAGTGTTTAACTAGGCATCGATCTCTATTCTCTCCAGAGCAGGTTAGGTGTGCAGCATGAGTTACCATGGTGATGTACCCTGGTCAGAACTGAAGCCCTCATAGTCATAGTCCTGAAATCATGAAGTTACCTCGATATCCTTAAATCCTGCTCTGTAGGACAGTCTGTAAACCTCTGAGCTTCCTGTCTGTCTGTCTGTCTGTCTGTCTGTCTCACTCCTCTACTCATCAACCCGTCTGTATTTCAACAGCATCCATTCTCCTCCTGCTCATACACTCAGCCGCTAATGTTGCTCTGCCTATTAGAATGACTAAGCCTCTTGATCCCTCCTGATGATCTGATTCTTGGATTGGTGCTGCTCTCCTTGTGTACTACACCCCCGCCTGCTCGCCAGCCTCGCCAGTGTCCATTTCACCAGCCGCTCAATCATCTCCCCTGCTTTCACTGTGCTCTGCCCTACCTCATCATACCCAGCTTGCCTGCCACTCATTCAACCACCTCTTCTCGCTCTGCAGCCCACTGTGCCAGCCACCAGCTTCAGTCAACATCCTGCCTTCTCCCACCATCGTCGTCATCCCCTCTGATCTCCATCCCCTTCTTAAGCACTTGCAATACAGTGGTTTATATTCAGTTTGTGTTCCACATTTAGTTTTTCATCATAAAGTTTTGGTGAGGGTGACCTTCACAAACTGCTTTAACAGAAAATACAGTTTTGCTTTGAGTAAAATTCATAGTTTTCCACTTTGGTTAAAGCTCCCAATCTTTAGTTCTTATTTACTGGTAATTTTCTCTAACATGAAGCACATAAAATTCACTTCTTGGCCAACAAGATAAGGGCTCTGCCTCCACCTCTCAGGAGAAATTTCCCTCCTGTTAATTTTCTTCTGCCTCATCACAGGAAATAAGCTCTTCTATCTTTTCTTAATTGCACCTCAAAGTATTATTTTACATGAAGCGCAGGCAGTAACTTGATATTTCTACCAAGTACAGGAACAGTCACTTGTCATTTTCTGCAGCTCCAGTGGGATCGGTTTATCTTTTTCCAAACCTTAACTTGCACCATGAAAGCTTAGTCTGAAAGAAATAATTAAAATGAAATGAAAGATTCCTTTTTTCTTTAAAAGAAAATAAGAGAAAAGAAGTAGAGTGTGACTATGTGCAGAATAAAAGTTTGTGTTGCCATCCTCTAAAAGAGAAAATATTACATTTCTGGAATCATCCTTACATTTGCATTTGTCAAAACAGTCCATATAAACACCTCCATATAATGAATAACCTGTAAAAGCCAGTAATGTTTAATCGTCAAGTGGATATATCGGTGCATTCAGAATGACAAGTCCTTCAGGATGTACTGTTAAGTATGATTAATGTGTTAGTGAGGTATGAAGAGCCTCAATCCAGAGTTTTTGCTGTCACAAAGGTTCTTTTCTTCACCATGGTATGTGATGCTGCACAGCTACTCCACATCTGTTTGACGTTTGGAATTTATATCGACTGTAAGAAGCAGCTATCCTAGCCGTGCTAGACAACCCACGGCAACGAATTTAATTCTCTGCCAGGGTGGGTCTAGTTACCCTCGGTAAGCCTCGAGGTTGAATGCTCCTAAAACTGGCCAATGAATCACCATGAAGTGTAGAGTCAGAAGGCGGGTGTAACTAAGTGACGACAAAGGCGCGACGATTCTGACAGAAACAACCGGAAACAACTAGCCTAGCCGCGCTAGACAAGCCACGGCAACGAATTTAATTCTCTGTCAGGGTCGACAACAGTCGTTGAGCTCCATTAGCACCGACTCTGAATAATCTTTCTGTTAACATGTCTGTAACATACTTGAGTTTCACCCACTGACTGTATAAATAAGGCTTCACCGAACTCCCGCATCCTGATTTCCAGCGCTCTAGGAGCTACGTCAGCCTATTCGTTGCGCTGATTGGTTGTATACCTACCCAATTGCTGCAGAGTGATTTGAAAGACAACCTTTTAGCCCGCCTCCCTCCCTGTCGAGAGTTCCTAGACCCTTGCGTCTTCAGACCTGGGTCTAGCGCGGCTAGACTAAGAAGCAGCATCTTTTCGACAAGTATTTTCCTAACCATATTAGCTATTACAGTAATGTTAATATTTTATAGTATTAATATTATATAAGAATAATATAGAGTCTCAGCTGATTGAATAATTTATAACTGCAAACCTGTGAAGCCATACGTCAATAAAGCCACTGAAGGAAGCCATGCAGTTGCAACAAGCAAACTATACACAGTTAGAGCTCTAATCCTGGCTGGCATGTTCCCCTCAAGACTTTCACACTGTTTAGAGGTGATCTTGTCCCATTCTTCATGAATTACTGCTTTTTAGTCTTCTAAATTATTTGGTTTAAGCTTTGAAACAGACCTTTTGATAATCCACTACAGATTTTCAATCATGTCTGAGGATTGAGCTGGCCACTCTAAGACCTGGATACTGAGCTCCTGCAGCTAAGTTCTACTGGTCCTGGATGTGTTCAAAGGGGCATTATCTTGTTGAAACATCCAGTTTTGACCTTGACGGAACAGTGCACGTGCAGAAAGGAGCATGTAGGTTTGGAGAATGGCACAATACTTGACAGAGTTCAGTGTGCCATCACAGACAGTGAGATGACCGACACCAGCAGCACTCAAACCATGATACTGCCTCCACCATGCTTGCCAGTATGTACTGTACATGCTGGAGATAATGCTTCGCCTGGCCTTCTGTGTACCCTAACATTAGCAGGAGGAAAATAAAGCTGGAAACTGGACTCAGCTAACCACAAAATCTTCTTCCAGTTCCTGGCTGTCCAGTTGTTGTGTGCTTGGGCCCAACGACGCCGGGCTAAGCTCTGTCTCTCATTGATCAGGGTCTTCTTGACAACCTTGTAGGATATTAAGTCATAATCTAAAGTCGACCATACACAGTACAGAACACTGGACCCCAGTTTGGTTTGACCACTGCTGCTGAAGCTCCTATGATGTCAGTCGGCAGTTTTCCCTGCACATGTGGATCAGGATGAGGACATTTCCAACTTGTATCCAACTGCTGAAGGACTGCATCTGCGGTTCCTGGCTGTCTGGTGGCAGCTGTACCCTTCCTGGCTGAGAAACTGTACCTTCAGTCATCTTTCCTGCACTAGGTTCCTTGTTTCAACCATTTTTGTCTCTGAGGAACTTTGAGATGTGCTGGCTTTATTTGACACAACAAGAAAAACTGTGTATTTTAATAAAAAGCACAACCTTTGTGGATCACTGGTACCAAAATGACCCAATACTCAAAATGTCTTCCGTATTTTATGGAACCAATCAATTATAAGTTTTTAATTACTTTTTTAATGATTTGTTTACTGTTTTGGCTGTACTAAAAGAAATTGCACTTGAAAACGAGTGATTCTTAATGCAATATTACAATATAGCACCTTTTTCCGCCGCTGTACATGCGTTCATTTGATGATGCAAAAAAAACCCCACAAAAAATGCTTTTATTCTTTGCTGCTTTTATCCCTGATTTGCTGCAAAGTCCATTTTACATTTGCAGTCCGAATGGCTAATAAAACACTGTTTAGATCCATATTTTTAATGGAGAATATTCAATCAATCCCATCCATCTCACTTTGAACTGGCCAAAAACTAAAGTGGTGTCAATGTCTCCATCATCCTATTATGTTTAAATGTATGAAGTTTAAAGTTTAAAAGCTCTAATTTGCAGCTGTTAGAAATAAGGGCCAGGCATTAGGAGTGCACTGAGTGGTTTAATAAATACATCAACTTAGATGATTACCATTTATCTGCCTGCATTTCTCTCTTGCATTTGCAGTCACAGTGCTTTTTGCCTAAATGTCCTTTTTATGTTCTTCATAGCTCTCCATTTCAAAAACCTGTTCTTCTTGACTGAAGTAAGCAGAAGAAAAGGGACGTGAGCACCAAATTATGTTCTCCACAACTCTACAAGGACACAGGTAAATATTTTTGGACAATAATTCAAACTAAATTTAATGATATCAACACTAAAAGCCGTAACAAACACTAAAACTCCACAAAAACAGCAACAAAAGTTAGTTATCTCACAAAATCATTGCGACATGACAAAATCATTATCTACCCTACAAAGGTATTTCTGAAGGGAGCAAAAAGCAAAGAAGGACATCAGCTGCTGCAGACCCACAATGTCAGCATAGGGAGGAGGTTGGGGTGGGCAGAGGGTTGATTTAACATTGGACTTTGACACAAGAGAAAATTGTTCCTTTCTTGTTTCAAACTGATGGCCAACAGTTTATTTTTCACTGCTGCCATAACCTCATCCATCCATTATCTTTACAACACTTAATCCTCTGTAGGGTCGTGAAGGGCTGGAGTCTATCCCAGCTGACTTAGGGTGAGAGCAGAGGACACCCTGGATAGGGCCAGTCTATCACAGGGCCACATTTTGAGACAGATGAGCACACTCACATTCACACCTAAGGACAACTTAGCATCACCAATTAATCTCAGCATTTTTTGGGGATATGGGAGGAAGCTGGAAAACCCGGAGAAAACCCATGCATGCACAGGGAGAATATGTAAACTCCATGCAGACAGACTCCAGCCACCAAGCAGCCCCTAACCCCATCCACCAGTCTGTTGCCAGACGTCATAAGCAGGGTATCAGAGTGCTTATTTTAACCCAAAAAAACATCTTTCCCAACAGTGATTTCCAACAGCTTCTCTCTTGTCACTGTTACTCTCCTATGGGTCACAGCAGGACTGACTAGTTGTATAGTCATTTAGGATGGAGGAATTGTTAGTTGTTTGCTAGTTTTGTTTAATTCTCCTTTTCTCCTAAAAAAGGAGACTCTGTTTTCATGTTGTATGTTCTGATATGGGCAGAAGTCTAATGTGGACACAAATCCTACTTGTATGATAAATCCCTTTTGAAATGTAGATGTCATGATGAAGTTGACATATAGATACCATCCATCCATTATCTATACCTGCTCAATCCTCTGTAGGGTCGCAGGGGACTGGAGTCTGTCCCAACTGACCTAGGGCAAAGTCATATATGGATGTGTAGAATGATACATCGCAAGTATAAATTTTTATTTTCACTTCTAACTTTTGGAACAGTGCTACAGTCGCACTTATAGACATAATATTAGTAGCAATAATAGGACTCACCAACAAGTTGTAGTCCAAACTGTAAAACTGTGGTAGAAGTATTTGTAGCTGTAGTAGTGGTAGAATCTGAATACTGTTTTCAGACTTACCCCCTGTGATCCAGAGAATAGAATAGTGCAGTAAACACAGACTGGTTTTCAGGCCTGAGCATTGTTTATTTAATGGAATGAAATGTCAGCTTTCATCAACATCTTTGCAGAGACATTGTTATGCATCTGTCAGCTTTTAGAAACACATTTGTCAAGTCACAACTATCATTATCACAATAGACACATATTTCAAGCTATTAAATACTGATTTACAAGTGTGGATGTGCTATGTATAGGTGTAGAAGCCCAAAATGCACATTAAACCAAAAGGACGCGCTGATGGCGCTGTGATCTTTCTCGGTCAGGTGGTGATAAACAGTGGCAGGTCCTGTCAGCACATCACCCCACCAAACCCACAGGGCCTCCATCCGTCAGTATGGTGGGTGACACAAGCTGGCCTCCAGTGATTTCACAGAAGGAGCACGACAGTCTGCTGACAGAATGAGACTGATTCTGAACACACATTACATTACATCCAGCGACTGCGGGTGCGTTTTAGATGGGGTGCTTTCAATTTAAAGATTTGCACAGGACTAGCCTCTCTAATTGCATGAAAGCGGATGATGTCAGGAAACAAGAGCTCAGCAGGAAAACACTCAGCAGCTGCTTCATTTTTGATCTAATGGGCAGTAAAATGAGACAGAATGAGTGGTGAGCAACACTGACTTGTTGCAGCATCAAGTATAATGACATAAGTATTCAAAGTGTTTTGCTGAAAGCCTCACAGAAACATAAAGATCTGCACATCAAATTCTATCAGGGATAACCCTAACCCTAGGCCATATATATTAAATTTCATTCAGCATGCTGCTTTGATGATGGAAAAGAAGTGGCGAAGACGCATCCTCTGAACGGGTTTGTTAAGGAGCTAATGACACTATTTTGTCTCCTTAGTGGCGGTGAAGTTAAGGCTGTGAGGGCAGTCTGTAGAGTGGGCAGTGTGGCCAGCAGCCTTCTTCAGACTGCAGAGAAACCCAAACAGCACCTCGAAACTGTATGTTCTCCTCTGGAGGTGAGTGTCTACCACTTTCCTCATGTGGCAGGCAACTCTTTGAACTGATTTCTGTGCCCTTACATGTACACCACCAGTCAAAAGTCTGAACACACCTTCTCATTTCATGCTTTTTATTTATTTGTATTATTTTTTACATTGTAGATTAATACTGAAGATTAACACTTTTTTATTTGCAACATAATTCCATATGTATTCTTTATAGTTCTGATGTCTTCAGTGTTAATCTACAATGTATAAAATAATACAATAAAAAACATTGAATGATTTCAATGAGAGAAGGTGTGTTAACATGAGCTATCCACTGTCTCACCCTCTATCATAAGTTATGTGACGTACCACTACCCTCAATAAATAGCTTTATTTTCTAAAGCATGAAACAAGTCTTAACAGACGAGCATTTTTAACCAGCATTCACCTCACAGTTAGAAAGAATAATGAATGACTGATCAAAGAACACTAAAGTTAGAGTGTGATTCATCTCCTGAGTACAAAAACAAGAAAAATTCATCAAGAAGTCAAATATTAATGAAATAAATAGTGGGTGGTCAGACGGGATAAGACCTGTAAACTGCACAGATTTGGACAAAGTTAATGTGACTCAACAGTGAAACGGCAGTCTTGTTTTGATATAGTTGTTGAGAGATTTTGAAGTGACCTTTTGAAATGGTTCAGAAAAATTTGAAAAAAAAAAAACACATTATCCTTATTGACATTACCTGCTTTGGAGTGAATAGACTAGGTTGAGTAGTACCATTGGAAGGTGGTGACATAGCTATGTTGCGCACAGCTGTGACAGACAAAGTAGTAGAAAAGGGCAGAAACAAAATCAGAATGATGCCAGCATCTAAATAACCTCAAAAACAAGAGGCACCATCAAGAATTTGGCCTTCAGAGTCATCAGAGTTGGCTTTCAGTTGGGCAAGTTGAAGTTATTCTTTCATGTCAGCTGGTAGGTAAATGTTTGTTACATCAGAACTTATTCAGCAAAAGTGTTTTGATTTCTGATGAAACATGACACCTTTATGCAAAATCTGGGATGCTCACTTTGTGGATCTTCTTTATCTGCCACACAGTCTCTAATTAATTACTCACTGAAGTCAAATGTACTTTGCTTTATCACTAAGTGACCACAGTCCTAGACATTCTCAACACAAGTAACTCATAGAAAATAAGTGGTTGAGCCTCAACTTTGCTGAGCTAAATACAGACAAGACTGAGATTGTGCCTAGCGTTACAGAGATCTGAATAAATGGTCATCTCAACTATGTCTCTCTGTGTAATTGTGGTCTAGTGGTTAAAACAGCAATTCCAGCTTGATTACAAATTCTGTGTTCTGTTGGACCTCACTGGGACACCAGAGGATTCATGTCCCAGCAGGATTTAAAAACTAATCCATGCTTTCATTTCCAGAAGGTTAGATTACTCTAAGGATCTTTTCTCTGTTCTCACCCGAGAAACTCTTGAACTTCAGCTCCTTCAGAAACATGCCGCTCATCTTAAGCAGGCCTCGGAAAGTCACTGTCTTTTGTTGTGCCAGAGAACAGAGATGAAAGAACTGCGGCTTGTCTGTAAATCTCTCACCGGTTTAGGCAAACAGCCAGTTTCATAAAAACTACAAAAGGGAACATTTAAACTTTTGTTGGGCGGCCAAACATCATTTGAAGGGATGTTGAATACTTTGATTATAGGCCAATATTTGGAGAAGAGGACTATTTCATTCTACTATTCATTGTCATGGTAAAAAAATATAAAAACAACATGGTTAGAGATTATGACCATGGTTCTAGTTACACACTACGTTGATGCACAACATCCTCTCTGACCTCTCTATGAAGCTTTGTGGCGCCACAATAAACTCTGCTTAAACTCTGCCCAGAAAAGATGCTTAAGACACACAGCCAATAGAGGTCCCTGTCAGATCAGTTACAACATCTGTAGACATACAGTAGGTTGGCAAACAGCAGCTGCCGTTTGGAAAAAATCCTTACCAATGGGTCAAGTTACTATTATTATCTTCCAGAGCTTTCAGCCACATTTTTGCCTTCGTCAGCAGACAGACTGATGAAGGCTTTTTGTCATGTGATAAAAATAGGAATAATAGCTAAAAGCTCCAAAATAAATCCAATCTGTTTTTGTCACATCTGTAGCCTGTGCATGAAGGTGTACTCCGATCAGCCACAACATTGTAACATGTGAAGTGAATAACATCGATCATATTGTTATAATGCAATGTTCTGCTGGAAAATCTTGAGTCTTGCAGATATTTGACATGTACCACCCATCTATACAGGTCAAGCAACCCCCGAACTCCCACCCCCCATGGTAACAGCAGTACTTGATGTCAGTTGTCACTCTCAGGAGGACACACTGCAAAAACTGTGAGTCGGAGTGGCCCGGGGAACATGACAAAGCTAAGGTGCTCACTCGGGTTCCACACGCACCAGATTTAAATCTTATTGAGCATCTGTGGGATGTGCCAGGATAAACCTGATCTAGATAGACCCCACCCTCCAACTCACAGGACCCACAGAATTCACTGCCGCTATCCCGGTGTCACAGGACATCCCCAGGGGTCTTGTGTCCATTTCTCACTGGGACAGAAGAGTTTAAGCAGCATAAAGGAGGCCGACACAATATTAGGCAGGTGGTCGTAATGTTATGTCTGATAGGTGTACGTCTGATAGATCAGAATACAGTGTGGCATTATCATAGCCTAGCCGCGCTAGACAACCCACGGCAACGAATTTAATTCTCTGCCAGGGTGGGTCTGGTTACCCTCCATAAGGCTCGAGGCTGGATTCTCCTAAAACTGGCCGGACCAATCACCATGAAGTGTAGAGTCAGAAGGCGGGCGTGACGAAGTGACGACAGAGGCATGACGATTCTGACAGAAACAACCGGCGCACAATAAACAGTTATCTTTCGACTCGGCTTTGGCCACAGCCCTTAAAGATTTGAAGCTAAAATTCAACTTGAAAGATAAACAAAGGACGGCACTGAAGTGTTTCATTGAGAAGAAAGACGTATTTGGACTTATGCCGATGGGATATGGCAAATCCTTAATATACCAGTTGGCTCTGCGGCTCCGCTGGTTGGGAAGCTAATGGGACTTAGCCACAATCCGCCGGTGCTCTCGGAACTACGTCAGCCTATTCGTTGCGTTGATTGGTTGTATACCTACCCATTTGCTGCAGAGGAATTTGATAGACAACCTTTTAGCCCGCCTCCCTCCCTGTCGAGCTTCCCTAGACCCTTGTGCCGTCAGAAACATGGGTATAGCATGGCTAGGCTAGCATTATCATATATATATATAAGAGGAATCATCTCAGATAGATTTCACTTCTAAAACAGGACAGTCAGTGAACTTGAAATGACATAAATGAAGACTGTGTGACACAGGATATTTCTTGTGAATATAGTTGGATGATACAGTCACTTCGGGAAACACCTTCTAGCAGTGATTCAGAAGTCCTGTGCAGAAGTGTGAGAACCTGCTGGAGGGACAACCACCTCTCTATCTTTTACTCCTTTATGGCAGAGCAGCTAAGTCAGTCTAAGCAGAAAAGTACATGATGGCCTGATTTGCATTTGTCAAGCAATATATGAGGAACTCTAAGAGCATGAAAAAAAGAAACTCTGTGATTTGATGAAACAAAAATCAACCAATTTGGACATAAGTCAAAGCATTGTGTCTGGAGAACAACAGGCACTGCTTATCACCTGCTAATACCATCCCTGCAGTGAAGCATGGTGGTGGCAGCATCATGTGATGACGTTGGTCCTCAGCAGCAGAGACAGGAGACCATTAATCTAGACAACTACAAAGTACTGGATTATAGCCTCAATACTTCTGCAAATGAGAGCTGCATTTATTTGGAATAAACTTGCAAAAGAATATGTCAATATGAGTTACTGTGTGTTGACTGATTGACACAGATGTAAATTTTATTAATTAAAAATAGTTTTTACAACACAGTGTTCCAAGCATGACAGGACTTGAATCATCCGTCTGACAACTGAGTCAATCTTTTCAGAAAAGTGTATTTTTATACAATATGGACCATCTGGAAATGTTTTCATGTCGATGATGTAATGACGCGAACAAACTCTCCTCACACATATCATTACTTCCCGGTCAGATTACTCAGCTTTGATAACGATGCCTTCACAAGCAATTGTTAAATTTAGGACCTAAAAACTGTGAGCAAACTCAAGCCCTGCACTCATGTGTAAAATTATCACGATGCACAAGTAGTTTAATTAAAACACTGTTTTTAATTTGCTGCTCCTTATTGAGATGACAAACTAATTAGCTCTATATTATGCAACTTGTTCAAACATGCTTGTGTTCTCATAACCAGTTTAATTTCATTTTAGGATAAAACTCTAATGTCTTTTGGAGATGGGATTTTGATAATTATTACATTAGGGTCATTCCAGGTCAAATGAACTGAGGTATACCTAAGTTATAGCTTAGGTATAGGGTATTTTGCTTGTAACATGACATTGTACAATTAAATTTAACATGTTTAATCCCACTGCATTGATACTGTAAAATTCAACATTATTGTTGTATTTTCACATTAATCAACCATAAACTACTACAGAGCTCCCTGAATTCAAGTTAGTACATGTAATTTGTATGTTTATGTTATTATTACATGTATGCATTGCAAATGGGTGTCAACATGTCATTACACTTTTTGAAGGTAGTCACCTTTAACAACAAACATTTCAAAAAGAACAAAGCTGCCATTGGAATGACTACTAATACTTGTATCCTAATTTAAAGTACTGAAAAGCAAAAAAGTGTAATGCCCATTTTGTGTCACAAGGTCTAGTTTAGAGCCATACCTGTAGATATCATGACATGTTGACACCCATTTGCAATGTCACGTTACAAGCAAAAGAACCTATACCTAAGTTATAACTTAGGTATACCTAAGTTATACATTACACTTTCTGAAGGTAGTCACCTTTAACAACTAACATTTCAAAAAGAACAAAACATACATAATACTACCATTGGAATGACTACTAATATTTGTATCTCAATTTAAAGTACTGAAAAGCAAATAATGATTTTGACATCACCCATGCCATTTTGAGTAAGGATATCTCAGTAACTACAAATATAACCCTGCTGCTTTTTTTGTACAGTGATAGAAGACAGATGGAACTGTCTTGTAGAAAAATTTGGGGTCTCTGGTACCTGTCCCACACTGAGATTTTTGCCACCAAAAATAGCCAATTAAAAATCTCGTCCAACTTTGGGAGCTCATATTTTCCAAACTGAGGTACCTAGAAAGCTCCAGTTTGCTAAGTTATCACATAAGTTTGTGTACAATGGAACCCATAGGGTGTTAAAACACTTCTGTGCAGTATTTCTAGTACTTTTAAGGTCCCAAACCCCTCTGGTGAGTAGGTATCTCTTAATTTTTAGCATTTTTAGCAAGGGAAACACCTGGGGATGTTTGTGGGGCACTAGCTACATGCAGAGGCATTGTTTACCAACTCACAGCTCTCTGGTATGTTTAGAGGCTGAGAAATAACCATTTAAAGATGCAAAAAATGCTGGCGAGGCTTTTTATAGCCCAAATTCTGAAAATTTCAGACCCCCACAACTCACAAACTATTTGAGCTACAGGCCTACAATTTTGCATAGAAAGTACTTTTGTGACTATCTAATGGCATGCAAATTTAGGACTAATTTGAAAATGGTGCGGCAATCATCATCTGGTGAAACCACACGGAATGACCCATTACTAATTATTGTACTGTTCTTATATGCATTCATATTAAAATATTCTGATGCTTTTTTTGAACATTGCTTCAAACTTGCAATCACTGATTTTCTAGCCACATAACTGCAGTGAAAACAAATTGTGAACAAAATGTTAACACACAGCCGGATGTAAAAGATGATCATAACCTCTGGGTCTGAAAAGTAAAACCACTGTAACATTGCCTTAAACCTCCATTCTTTCCAAGCACCAGCAGGGGGCGACTTTCAAAAAATAGTCTGATTGTACAACACGGTCTCACGGGGATTCGTGAAACTGTTACGTAAATTTTTTGTTTCTTTTTCGTGCGCACCAACACGATTTCGTCATGTTTTTCGTGCCGCTCACCACGAAACAGTTTCACGAATCCTCGTGAGATCGGGCTGGATTGTATGGACAGTTAACCTTTTTCTTATGACTGGTTCCAGCAGGATCAGCCATCATATTACAAAGTAAAAGTCATCTCAGCCTGCTTTCATACATTTGACGGTGAGGTTAGTGGACTTCAGTGTCCTCCATAGTCAGCAGATCTAAATCCAGCAGAGCACCTTTGGAATGTGGTGGAATGGAAGATTTGCACCATGCATGTTCAGCGGACAAATCCACAGAAATCAGGTGATGAAACATGTCATCATGAAGCACAATCTTAAAGGAATATTTCCAACATCTAGAGGAATCCATGTTATGAGGCTCTTTTGAGAGCAAAGTGAGCCCCTACTCAGCCTTATAATGGTATTCCTTTTAAGTTGTTCACTGTGTGCATCCTCATGATCCCTGTTGAACTGGTGATATAGTACTTGAGCTTTTTCAATGAAAACAATTGGCTGCTGATGCTGCTGCTGGAAACAAGACCGGTGAGAGAAATGAGAAACATACAGTAAACCTGAGGGCTGCGAAATGAAAACAATGGAGTCAAACACAAACTTAGTGAAACTGCAGACCTGGCTGGGTTTGTCACAGTCAGTGACACATTACACAAAGTAATTTATTTTATTATTCATACAAAATAGCATATTGATTACTCTGACATCACACGTAACTCCCTCTCACATCAATCTGGTTGTCAAGTAACAATATCTAATGCCAGATCAATTATAGTGAAGTTAATCAATCAATATTTGATTTTGGTGAAATATTATTTTCTACAGCTACTAAACCAGTGAAATATTTTTCTACCACGTTTCTCTTAGTGAGTCTGAATGCTGATGTCGCATAAGTGTAGTTTGCAAGAACACAGACTGTACCGGGAGAAGGTTTTTATCATGAGATTAAAACACTGTGTGATGTGAAAGAGCAAGAAAATTTTCAGATAAAGCTGACATCAGACTTCAGGAGGGTTCTACTCCACTGTGCAGAGTTGAAGCACAAACATAGTCTACAGGGAACAGTCATCAGAAGGAAATCTTTGCCCACCACCTCATCACAAAACTCAAAGCCTGAAGCCTGCAAAGCAGCAAAAGCATCAGTCAGAGGGGTTTTGGAAGCATGTACTGTGGACAGATGTAGTTCAGACTTTTTGCATTTGAAGAAAAGAACAGCTGCTCAGATAGAGAGAAGAACAGGTTCCATCAAATTCCAACAAATTCTGGATGCAGATGTCATGCAATCAGTCAAGACAGTCAAAATAAAGAGACTGCAGCTTCTACAGCAGGACAAAAATTCGAAGCAGGCCTCTGAATCCACCATGAAATGCTTCATTAAACACAAGCTGAAGAAGAGGTCCTCTCGGGCCCCTGACCTGACCATCACTGGAAATTTGTGAGGAGGTCTTTCTGCGCTTACAGGGCATCTAGGAAATATCTCAGAATAAGAAATGATCTGCAGGAGGAGTGACTGAAAAGTTCTGAATACTGTAAGGTGATTTGTTTCACCGTGATTGTATAAACCCTGGTGGCGTCTGTAGCTGCTGCTGTCCATGTAGCAGTCAGGAAGAAGATTTTCTTTGCATCATGACTGACATTGCAGCAGCTGGCAAATATGTTTGAATGTATGACACCAGGTTTTTGTAATGCTTCTACTTTTCTCCCTGAGCAAACATTGACTTGGAAATATCACCGAATCACAGCACCGCTATTGTCTTTAATATCAGTAGTTTAGTGATGCAGAGCCGCTTGGAAATGACAGTGAGGTGACTGCTGGTAACATGTAGTCTTAATGTTCTGCGTTTCAGTCACTACTTCATAAATGTTCTGTTGTTTTGCAGCAGAAACAGAAAAATATGCAAATGAGAGCATATTTATTGTGAATTCATCTGTATTAAAATAAAGTATATCTGAGCACAGAGAGCAGGAGAGAAGCGAACAGATATAAAAATTCTTAGTTTCAGTGGCGCTTAAGCACAACAGGTGACAAGACAACACAGTAACCCACACAGTCCATGCTAATTGGTTCTACATCCATCTGATTGTCTCTCAGCATTAAATTTTCCACACAACTCTGACCTGTGGATATACAATCAAACCTAAGGCTAACATTAGCCACATTAGCTGCACAACATTCAAACACTGAGTACAATATTACACTATTGTTTTTGGGGCATTGCCATCAGTAAAAAAGATTACTCACTGAATCTCAAATTCCCTAGATTCTAGGAGTGCATGGAGACGCTTTTGTTCACTTTTGCAGAAAATTTGGTGAGCCTTACTCATAGCTGAGATGCAGCTCTAGAAGGCAAATAAACCTGGCAGACTAAGTGGTGGTGGTTCATTCTGAATGGGTCAGGTGGAAGTAGCAGACAGTGGAACACGGCGGAGTTATGTCACGATCGGTGTACGTTTGTCCATCTGTTTATCGGTCTGTCCGTCTGTTTGTCTGTCTTTTAGCAAAATTACTCAAAAATGGGCCAACAGATTTAGATGACATTTTCAGGGAAGGTCAGAAATGACACAACCGAGTCTGAGTCCCATTAATTCCACATATTTTGGTCACTCGATTCCGTATCTTTACATTTCTTGTTTTCAATACAGAAACTGAATAATATTCTTACTGGCTTACATCTACATATTTTCACAGCTATTATTTTACACCTACATCTTTTTAAAGAAAGAAAACCCAGTAAAAGGGATTCGCACCATATGGTATCTTTCACACTGTGGCATGTGCTAAGTAGTGATTTGGTAGGGGGTTTTATATTTATGTATTTATTCATTAGTTTATTTCTTTACATTTACAGAGCCCTATAAAAGTACTGCACATGCTAAGCCTGCTGTATGCTAAAGATTATTTTCTGTTCAGTTTTATATTATTTTGGTGTAAGTTTCACCTTCAACCTTCAAGCAGGATTGTACATCTGTCAGTTGTTTGTTCTCGCTCCCTCTACTGAAAACATATTCCTTCATCCATGGCTCTTGCATGATTTCAGAGGGTGCTGCTTGTTCACACCCATCATGGATTATTGCATTTTCCACACACGAGTATGGGGCACACATTCACTGCTGCAGAGTTACAGTTTTGCGCCAGCGTTATGTAAAACTGAGGTGATCTTGCCCTGTGGAAACATCTGTGTCGAGTCTGAAAAGTTGAGGCCACATTAACTCCCACAGTGCTTCTGTTTTTACCTCTGCTGCTACTGTAGTTGTTTCTAACATGCTTTCTGTTGCGTTTGAGGTCACAGCTCCTGTTCTTGCATGCTGCACAGTACGTGGGATGACCCGGAGGAGCCTGCACACGGCACGCCTCGAGAGACAATCTGTTTTTAGTCACTTTCACACCTGATGACTGTTGATGCTCACTTGTTTCTCTCACTCCTTTAACATTCATTTCCTCAACTCCCTCGGGGTTCCAGATAAACTCAGAAGTGCAAAGCCTCATTAAGTAAAAAAAAAAAAAAAAAAAAAGCACAATTCCTGGCTTGCGGTTTCAAGAACTCAGCACACTTTGAAAAGGACATGACATTTGAAGTAAATGTACAATTAAATGAAGCAGTGCGTGACTGTTACTGTACAAATGAGGGGACATTGGGAAGATGTGTATCCCCAGATGTCAGCAGTCTGTGAATTACTCACCTCCTGACCTCTGAGGAATCGAACCGTGTGTCAAATGAGTCAGAAGAAGAAACGTCCGCTTGCTGCTTTTATGTTTCCACAGTAATCAAAGTAATCTCATTCCACACGAATAATACAGCTTTGGCACTCCAGCAGTGAAATCTGATCAAACGTGTGTAATTTACATTTCAGAAAAACACCCTCGAACAAGCGCGCATAAGTGTTCGAGGAAAACACCGGAGATGGTGCAACAAAGTTTGAAACTGTGGATGTTTGAAGACCCTCTAAGGTGTGTTTCTCTATTCACGGACGCAGCAATCAGAACGGCCTTACACTGACAGCTTCTTTGTCTTAGCTCCTGCTTTGTGAGAAGTGAATGCCTCGTGCTATTATCTTGAAAGTTTATTCATTTGGTACCATCTCAGAAAATCTCTGACTTGCAGCCTCTACTTGTGTAGGACTGTGTAGGTGGTTTCAAAGAAATCCCACTTTCTCAGCAGAACTCGCTGAGCTCACAATGTTTGCTCTATAGTTTTGACAGCAGAGGGGAGTCATGGGAAAAATGCCAGGCTCTTTCAAATCTCAAAAGTGTATAAGAACAAGCAGGGCTTTGTGAGAGGACCAGGTTTTGACTGTTATTCTGACAGTTACCATCTGGACAACACTCTTCTTTTCATCCCCAACTGGATGACTGGATGTTTTACCGCATTAGTCATCACCTATTCTTTAGACAATGCAAACAGAAGGATCAAAAGTGTTATTTGCCCTTGCTTTTATGTGTAACAGCTTATTACCTGAGAGCTTGCATGGTTACCCAGAAAACTCATTTGGCTGTGAGTTTGTGGTGTGATTGAATGCATTCTGATGTACAGTATGAGTCAAAAGTTTGAACAAGCCGACTCATTCAAGAGCTTCTCTTTATTTTTACGATTTTCTACACTAGAACAAAAGTGAAGACATCAAGGCTATGAATAACACACTGAATCATTAGAAAATGAAACTGTGTAGGCTAAACAAAATCTGTTTCATGTTTCTGATTCTTCAAAGTAGCAACTGTTTGCCTTAATAACAGCTTTTCTCTCTTCATTCTCCAACCAGCTTCATGAGGTCATCACCTGGAGCGGTTCCAACAATCTTGAAGGAGTTCCCACATATGCTGAGCTCTTGTTGGCTGCAATTCTCTTTTTCTTCTTCTTGGTCTCCCTCAGTAGTGTTTTTTTTTCCACCATTAGCAGTAGTTCCACCACTTAAGGCCTAATTCACACAGTCTCCTCCCAACAGTCGATGGTGAGATGTGTCTGCTACTTGAACTTTGTGAAGCACTGATGTGGCTCTAATCTGAGCAGCTGTAAAATTTTGATTTGTGAGGCTGTTAACTCTAATGAGCTTTTTCTCTGCAGTTGAGGGAATGCTTGGTCTTCTCTTACCTTGAGTTGCCTCATGAGAGCCAGTTTCATGACAGTGTTTGATGCATTTTGTGACTGCATTTGAAAAACTTTCATCCACCCATCCATTATCTATACATCACTTAATCCACGTTAGGGTCAGAACATGCAAACTCCATGCAGAAAGATCCTAGGAAGACCAGGGGATCTTCTAGCTGTCAAGTGAAAGTGCCAACCATCAAGCCACTGTGAAGCCCTGAAAAAATGTCAAAGTTCTTGAAATTTCCTGGACTGACTAAACTTCATAATTTGATTGACTGTTGCTTCTCTCGCTGAAGCAGCTCTTGCCATTATATAGATGACTACAGCAACTGCATAGGACTGCATGCACACAAATGATGCTCTTCAACACATTAAAGGCATTAGAGGAGATTTAATTTCCTACGACTTTGAACGTAGCATGTGTATGTGCACATACAACCTCTCCCTCACCCCCCTCTAACCTCCCCCCTCTTAACATTTACGAAGAAACGCCCCCCTCCAGAAACTATCGTAGGACTCGTGAGGTTGCCTACAGCCGCAGTGTAATACAATAATACATTTTACCTGTCCAGAAGGAATTTAGCAACCAAGGCATCTGTCTTTAGGTCCATTTGTTGCTTGAGCTGACATCATCGCCCAAATGACTCGCCAATAATCACTTTTGTTTTTGCATTCCCGCGATCCAGTTGTCTTTTATCTTCTCTGACCTCAAAAAATGCCTTTCTTTTACGGCTGGGTCCCCCTGGATCTTTATCTGCCATTATGTAAAAAAGATGAGCAAAACAAGTCGCCAGCTAACTACGAAGCTATACCAAAGCAACACATATACAAAACACGTAAGTCCAAGGCGTACGTAATCTACGTAACGAGGCCTGAGCCGGAAGATTTTTGATTGACAGGAAAGGGAGCAAAGCAAACGCCTCGGTCCGAGCGCGTTGATTGGCTGATGTTTTTCAGGTCCTGCCATGTCCACAGTTTTTTTTTTTTTTTTTTTTTTTTTATTCTTTTAGAGACCATACATACAACTCCACTAAAGGTCAGTATATTCATTTTATGTGAATCAGACAAATTAAACAACAAAAACATCCTCCATAATGCCTTTAACCCTTATTTACTGTTTGGGTCAAATTTGACCCGTTTTTTAGGCAGTAAAAGTACCCTAAATGTCATTCTTTTAGCCTGAAATTTGACGACTTTCCCCAAAATTCCCCAAAATACACAAGAATGAAAATGTTTAAAAATGCCCTATATTTGTACAGGTGCTACAAATGTTTGTACACTGAGGCTGTTTTGGGTCAGATTGGACCTGTATCTGTTGAGATGGATTTTACATTTACCAGTGTGGGTCAAATCAATAAAAATGGTGGTTTTAGGGAAAGTGAAACTGTACAGGCCATGATTGTACGTATTTTTTTATGAGACAATGGTGACAGAGTTCAAGGGGTACCTCGACACTGTCACCAGAACTGTCTGCGTTCCCGCCGTATACGCCCAGGTTCCCGAAGAGACAGACACCTGAGAGACTTTGAAGGGCCATGGGGAAATCTTAAAACAGCAGAATAGTAAAACAGCATGGGAATGATCATATTTGGTGCAGGGCAGCACAGTGGCTTGGTGGTTTGCATTTTTGCTTTGCAGTTATAAGATGCATGGTTCGTGTCCTGGTGTTCCTGGGATCTTTCTGCATGAAGTTTGCTGTTCTCCCTGTGCATGAGTGGGGTTTCTCTGAGTACTCTCGCTTCCTCCCACAGTCCAAAAACATGCTGAGGTTAATTGATAATTCTGAATTTTCCGTAGATGCGAATGGGAGTGTGATTGTTTGTCTGTATTTGTAGCGTTGTGATACACTGGTGACCTGCCCAGGTCAGCTGAGATAGATTCCAGCCCTCCAGATGCTCCCCAGCATCTGAGTGTCATCTCCTCAGCACCTTCTTTGGCAGCCATGCAACCCCATATTTTCACATTCCCACCTTCATCCTTCACTGTCAAGACTGTGAGCATTCAGTGTGTTAGTCCTGAGCACACTTCACACCAAACATGCCACCCCAGTCTGAGCCAAACAAATTTATCTTGGTCTTATGTGACCAAAAAACGTGTTCACAATATTCATCAGGTTTCTTCCTGTGTTCTTTTATCTTGTTGTTTTATGCTGAAGGTTAGCAGAGTTTCAATTTCTTAAAAAAGATTGATTTTATTGGGACAGACTCCAGCCCTCCCACAATCCCAGTGAGGATGAAGTGGTGTATAGATAATGCACAGATGGAACAGAAGTCATCCAGAAGTTAGAGGGCGACTCGACACAGACACAAGCACTGCTCCCAGCTCGTTTTTAACCATGTTCAGGAAATTAGGCTGATTAGAAATGACAGATTCTTTAACTTTAAACAATGTCGACATTTAAATGATATTTCACAGAAATGTCTTCATTTCTATAGTGCACGGCAGATGCTCTGTACTGTTTTTTTCACCACATCCTCTTAGCCTAAGCTGCATTTCTCATTCCCTCTGATCTAACCCACCTCAGCTCTCTCCTAATCGCTCAGTCAGTAAACAGTGAGTATGTGGGAATCAATAACCACTCTGTGTGCTCCGTACGTGCCCCTCCTGTTCTAGCTCTTCCTGTATCAGCCCATGTGGTTCATAAAGTGTGTTCTTGCACTCAATACCTCCATCAAGGACCCATTCCTAATCCTGCAGAAGATGATGGTGGAACTCACACTTTGTCTTCTTTTAGGGGTCTTCCTTATAACATATCATCTGCTTTAAAAACAAGTGAAGCTTTGAAATCATGTTTAAATGTTTATATACAGCCATTTGTGGCACATAATCATTGCAATTGTAACTGACTAATTAAAGATTTTTCTTTAAAAATGATTATGGAATGAGAATATGTGATGGGTGTATCCCCTATCTATAGCTGAATTCTCTCACATGTGCGTTGCTCACATGGCTGTAGGGAATGTCTCCGTGTGGCAGCAGATGGGGTAATTCTGAGCTCTGGTTATCACATATGAACAAAGAAATGAAAAGACTGTATACACACACACACACACACACACACATCACCACATGCAGACCTCCCGTCTGTTCTCCTCTCTGCTCATATGTGATTTTTCAGCTCTTTGTGGAGGCTGATAAATGGAGAAGCTGCTCAGTAGCTCTTGCTTACCGGTCTTGATTGTAATGTCTGGAGGAAGGAGTATAATTCCGACCTCAGGGATGGAAATTTTCACTTTTTCAGTAATTGGACTTCCTTGAAATAAAACAGAAGAGAAATAAAAGATAAATCTTCCAAAAGAACGGATATGCTCAGATATTTTTGAAGGTAGTCCGGAAAAGACCAATCATAATTCAAGGAGGACACTATGTGTGTGTGTGTGTGTGTCTATGTGCATGATATCCACATTATATATGAAGGTTGTGTCTGTAGTGCAGCACAGCTCATGAATTTATACTATAATGGATGGAAAATAAAACAGAAATGCACATTCAGATGAAAATACAGGATGACAATAAGGCTTTCTTATGTCAAACTCGCAGGAACATCAAAGAGAGAAATGCAAATGGAATTCGAGGGCACATATAAGCTGTGGTGACAAATGTATTCATACATCCCTCAACAAAATGATTTGAAATAGAATGTGAAATGTGCATGCAACAGAAGTGGCTACACCCCTGTGCAACATCACTTTAATGTCAAATGATTCCAAACTGTATCACCTCACCATAACTGCATTACTTCTAAGTAGTAGTAGTAGTATAAGCAAACAGTAGCATATTTGCTTTTTTTCCCCCAAAACAAAATAGGCATTTTAACGGGCGGCTACACAGTCGCTTGGTGGTTAGCACTTTTGATTTGCAGCGAGAAACTCTGCATGGAGTTTGCATGTTTTCTCTGTCCATGCGTGGGCTTTCCACGGGTTCTCCGGCTTCCTCCCACAGTCCAAAAGCATGCGGAGTTTAATTGGTAACTCTAAATTGTCTGTAGGTGTGGATGTGAGTGTGATTGTTTGTCTATATGTGTAGCCCTGCGATAGACTGGAGACCTGTCCAGGGTGTCTTCACCATAAGTCAGCTGGGATAGACTCCAGCCCCCTATGACCCTAATGAGAATCAAGCAGTGTGTAGATGATGAATGGATGGATTTTAACAGGCATTTGTGGTGCCAGCTATGAGTATCATCTCCTCAGCACCTTCTTTGGCGGTCATGCACCCCCATATTTTCACACTCCCACCTTCATCCTTGACTGTGCATTCAGTGCGGTAGTTCTGACCACGTTCACACCAAACAAGTCACCCCAGTCTCAGCCAAACAAAGTTATCTTGATCTCATGTAACCAAAAAACTTGATCACAGTATTCATCAGGCTTCTCCATATGTTTTTTTATCTTGTTGTTTTGTGCTGAAGGTTGGCATGGTTTCATTTTCTTGATAAAGGTTGATTTTATGAACTGTACATCACATTGCTTGAACTCCCAGAGACACTTTTAGAACTCATTTATAACCCTTGTGGCAAGTCTACGGCAGCTGCCTGTCTGTTTTTCGGAACTAGATTGTACAAGTATTGTGCGGCATCACTTTGGGATGCTGACTACTGATGAGCACTGGTTCATGGTACTATGGTTCTTCTCTGTTTACTGCTGCTGTGTTTCCACTTATTTCAGTTGGTCACCGATCTTCCTGAATCCTTTCACAGTCCAGAGAATCTTTCCATTCCTGAGGAGTTCTTTTCCATGTGGAGTCATGATGCAAACATGCACATAGACACAGTCCAGTTTATAACCGTCTCCATGCAATCAGGCTAATTGGAAATGAAAAGTGTTTAGAAATCAGTGATCACTTTTGTTGTATTGATTTTCTACTTTGAGTCATTTAATTGGAATATAGTTTTATTGAAGTGTTTATTTTTTAATTGTTCATGAATGAAATATTCTGCATGTCAGCTTTGACGTAATCCAATTAATGGGAGGTTAACATTTGACCCTGAAGTGATAATGCACTGGGGTGTATTCACTTCTGTTTACAATACTGTGTCACTTCTGCGTACTAATTATCCCAAAACATCAGTGACGCTTTATTACAAAGAATCGTGCTCACTAAAGCATTATCATAACAAAGAGCCAAAGATAAAAATGCATTAATCAGAATTCTATGTGCTTGCCTTCTGCTCCATACACTGTATGAGGTTTCCATGAATTCAGGAGTTTTGTTGTATTTTTGCTGTTATCTAAATCTGCTTTGAGAAATTAAGTATTGTTGAATTTACTCTTCACAGTTCTTTCTTGCTATGTGCCGCTGGATGTACTGACAACTATCACTGAATTACTTTGACACTGAAGAAATCCTAAAACCTGATAGCTCTCACACAAATTCTGGAGTGTTTTTTTTTTCAGATTTTTTTAGCAGGTTTTTAAATTTGTATTTGTGATGGCCATCAGAGACAATGATATCATCAGAAAGGAGTGCTGTATCTAAAAATATGCTTTCTGTATTCAGTTTTGAGTGAGTTATGACTCAGTCAAGTGATTTTTGAAACTAAAATGAACTTCCTACTGTTTTCAGAACACCTACATGCACCTGTCCTTTTCACCTGATGTTGTATCATGGATTCACTTACTGTTTATACACCAGCTTGTTATGCATCAAAACTGCGCTAATAATACAAAAACCAACTCCAATTCTAACAATGTCCCAAATCAGCTTAACATCTCCAGCTGAAGAAAAAAGTAGCCCAAAATATGGTGATTTTGCCTCTAATTCCTGGGCCATTCCAGCATGATAGATACTACTACATTGTACAATATTTTATGATCATGAGGTAGAATGACATAATATGTAGAAAAAAGTACACTAAGTTGTATAGTCTCACCCCAATATTAGGAATTACAGTTTGAACACAAACAGTCCAAGCCCACTGGATGGATAGATAGATTGGATTGATCAGCTAACATAAGTTTTAAATCCTCACAGATTTTGATATCAGGTTGCATCACACACAAAAGGACAAACCTCACAGATCTTCCTCTCTCAAATCTCAGACATTCACACAATGTCTGAGACAGGTCAGCAGTCTATCACAGGGCTACACATTGAGACAAACAATCACAGTCACATTCACACCGACGAACTATTCAGAATCGCCAGCTAACCTCAGCATGTTTTTGGACTGTGAGAGGAAGCCAGAGAACCCACAGAAAACCCACACATGCACAGAAAGAACATGCAAACTCCATGCAGAAAGATCCCAGTCCAGGATGCGAACCTAGGATCTTGTAGCTGTAAGGCATCTGTGCTGTCTTTAAAGCTGAGTGAACACGTTAAACATGTTAAAAGTGATTACAAGGTTACATAATAAGCAAGTTATTTTCAAAAACAGCGTCAGAGTGAGGGATCTTTGTTCAAGTTTGTTTTCAGAAATGACGACAGAGCGGTGAGAATGCTCTGCACTTTGTTGCCCTATCCTTGCTACTGTGCAGCCCGTTCACACAATGTGAGATGTGAAAATAATAGTGCATTACCTTGCGGAATGTTTTTAGGGTTATGGTGCCAGAGAGGAGCAGCACCTCAAGTAGCGTTCAGCTGTCTTCATTTTGTGTCCTTTTTCTTGTTCTTAATTATTAACATTAATAAGAATAATAATGAAAAGGAAAAAAATACATCAAAAACTTTTGAAAAACAGAGGCGCAGCATGCTTTACTGTAAAATGCAGATAAAGCTTTAAGGTACAATAAACCTAAATACAATCAGGCCACTGAAAGTACAAAGAAGAAATGATGAGTCTGTCTTGCAAAGCAGACACATGAAAAGACATACAGGACAATAATAAAGTTTATTCTATTTTTTTCCTTATTCTTATGTTTAATAATAAAACAATGGAAACACAATATGAATGAACACAAGTGACTGACTGCAAAAAAAAAAATCCCTCAATGTCAAACTCATACCTCTACCAATGTGTTCTGAGGGAATAATTTCATCAGCGCCATTTCTTTTTATTTATTATTGAGGTCGAATTCATATTAGGTGTAGGTGCGAGAAATTTCCTGAAGTACAGATTTGCATGGAGTGTGGGTAATAAGTCCGCATCGATGCAGACTCTGTGGTGGAGTGCTTCATAACCCAATACCACTTAATGCTGCTTGGTCTGGAATGGCATTTCACGTGCTACTCCGGACCAGCCACAAATGTGCAAATAGAGTGAGAGTGGGAAGGGAGAAGGAGTAGGGCCTGGATTGTTATTGTGAAAATCTGATCAACAACGTGACTAATCAGATCACTCATAAAAAATAGATTTAAATAAAGACATTCTTTCTTAAAGTGACAACTACTGAACAGCAACTGGAGATTTTGCTTTCCATGTCTACCTTGGGGCTGCACAGAGGCTTGGTGGTTAGCACTGTCACCTTGCAGCGAGAAGGTCCCTGGTTTGCTGGGATCTTTCTGTATGGACTTTGCATGTTCTCTCTGTGCATGTGTGGGTTTTCTCTAGATACTCCAGCTTCCTCCCACTGTCCAAAAACATGCTGAAGTTAATTGGTAACTCTAAATTGTCCGTCGGTGTGAGTGTGAGTGTGATTGTTTGTCTGTGTGCATAGCCCTGGCAGACTGGTGACTTGTTCAGGGTGACCCCTGCCTTTGCATTAAGTCAGCTGGAATAGACTCCAGCACCCTGCGACCCTTTCGAAAATTAATCGGTGTATGCATAATGGATGGATGAATGGATGTCTACCCTGGTTTTATCATATATCATATTCATCATTCATCAAGATTTTTTTTTGTCAAAATAGCATGTGATGACAATGTGATTATATCAGAAGAATAAATGTATAGACTGTTGTCTTTTATTTGGAAAAAAAAATCATAAGCAAGAAAAGCACTCAGTACTCAGCCACGCCTGTTCAATCATATGATTTCCAATGGATGAAATCACAGGCGTGTGTTATTCATCCATCCATCCATCCTCTATACACCGCTTTATCCTCATTAGGGTTGCGGGGGGCGCTGGAGCCTATCCCAGCTGACTCGGGCGAAGGCAGGGGACACCCAGGACAGGTCGCCAGTCTGTCACAGGGCTACACACACAGACGAACAATCACACTCGCATTCACACCTACGGACAATTTAGAGTACTCAATTAACCTCAGCATGTTTTTGGACTGTGGGAGGAAGCCGGAGTGCCCGGAGAAAACCCACGCATGCTCAGGGAGAACATGCAAACTCCATGCAGAAAGATCCCAGGCCCACCCCAGGATTCGAACCAGGGACCTTCTTGCTGCAAGGCGAAAGTGCTAACCACTACTCCACTGAGCAGCCCTGTGTTATTCATGTGTACATTATATACAGATACCGAATCACATGACCTAAGTATGTAGCAGGTGGCAGGAATCTATGGGACTCAGAAACACCCCCACAATTTAATCAACTGTTCCTCGTATCATTTCCGACGGATAAGTCCCAATAAGTCTGCAGCGGTCGATTTGTAGTAGGATCACAGTCATGTGATCATCAGCAGGCAGCTGAAGCAGTGTTCACTTGTTGTCATAGTTACAGTGACACTTATCTTGCAATGACACAAAAATCTTTAACAAATCCAGACGATAAGCGACATTGCTGACAAAATCTAATTGATTGGTCCTTGTGTCATTTCTGACCTTCCCTGAACTTTCATCCAAATCTGTTGTCTGTTTTTGAGCAATGTTGCGAACACACAGACAGACAGACAAACAGACAAACCAACGTCACATAACTTTGCCGAGGCTCTGCCTCCTTGGCCAAGTAATAAGACATTCCAGGCAGACAGACCTTATCAGGGATGGTTCCTTTGACTGCAGAAACACTTTAATTTATTCCTATTAAATACCATTAAATACCATTAAGCTGTTGTGATGCTGTACTGATGTAAGCTGTACTGATACACAGTACTGAGCAGCACAGAGATGCAGAAGCAGAGTTGGTGGTGAGTTTTGTTCCATCTGCAGCAAGCAGCAAAGGGTTGGGTGGAGAGGGAGGAGAGGACTTCATAGATCTGTATATTCTAGAGGAGGCAAAAGTGTAGAGTTACAGTCAAAAGTTTGAACACACCTTCTCATTCAGTGCTTTATTTATTTGTATTATTTCCTACATTGTAGATTAATACCGAAGATGAACACTTTTTTGTTTACGACATAATTCCATATGTATTCTTGTAAAATTTTAAAGGCCTTAGTATTAATCTCAATGTATAAAATAATGAAATAATAACCATTGAAGGAGGTGTGTCCAAACTTTTGATAGGTAGTGTATGTCTTAATCATTTCAAGTCAGGAAGGAATTACTTTGATCAAAAACTTAAAAAATATTGTTACCTTTTCAAAATAATGGCCTAAGTCATTTTTTTTTGACAAAAAATATTCGTTTTCTTTCTTTTTTGTGTGTGTAGATCATCTCCTCATGATGCTGGCCACCCCTGGTAAAGTCATCTAAATCCTCAATTGAACAGATCATGTGATTCTACCCCTGTAGTATAATGGCCTCGGTCAAGGTTCAGTGTGGTGTGATTCAGTTTTTTGTATTTTCTGAAAAATGACTTTGACCATTATTTTCAGAGGATGTCAATATTTCATTTTGATATAGAGACAAATTGTAAGGGGTTAAATCAAGGACTGGAGAGAAAACTACACCGTGGCTTTCTGGGGACTTTACTTTTTTTCCCCCCACTTTTTCATTGTCAGAAACAGCAGATTCGATTTAAGCTTTTACTTATCATTATTACTATTTATGAGAATACAGATAATAATCTAAAACTAAAAAGAAGGTGCTGCTGCCTGCTTTCAGCACCACAGTTTGTTCTTCTGTTTTGTTCAGTGGTTGTTATCTAAAAAGTTAGTTTAATCTGATTCTACTGATACTGGGCCGCCACGCTTCACTGGGGACAGCGAGAGCAGCGTGCATGCTGATGTCTTTATCAAAGTGAATAGGTGATTAATCGACCTCATGCATGAATCATACATCAATTATGGCCTAATTTTACACATGGTGATGAAGCTGCTGAAGAAATAAAAAGAAATTAACTGCAAAAACAGCACGCAGTTCATATGCTCCCTGTTCCTCCTGTTCACTCCCTGGATCCAGGCAGCAGAGCAGAAATTCAATAACGAGAGATTATACTGAATGATGCAATTTATTAGAGATAAATCACAAAGCCAACAGCTTTTCTGCTCCATTAATGCCACCATTTTTTTGCATGTTTTAAAAAATATTTTATGATTTCCCTTACTGAATAATTTTTGTGTCTCATTAAGTTAATCTAAGACATCAAACATAAACTCTTTACATAAATGCACAGATCACAGCTTTTTGTTTCAGGATAGTAAAATCTGACCTGCAGTCTGAGTGACCCCTATGTAAAAGGAACACATGATGAAGCCGTTTTCCGTGTCTCTTGAGGTTGCGTACAATAAAATGTTCTGTGGAGTGAGAGAACTGTTAGGCTGCTACAGGCCTCCAGCTTTCCTTGGTGTGCTCTGGGAGGAAGGGCCCACTTTCTTTTCCTTCCTAATGAGCTGCCGCTGGAGATGGCAGGCAGCTCCTCCACCGGCTCCAATCATTATTCTTCCGTACAAACCGACCACACTGCGTGCCCGTGCAGCTCATGCATGAGTGCATATGCACAGCCACTCCCTGAGCCCCCCGCTACAAAGGGACAGTAAATAGATAAAGAGCAGAAAATGAGCAGAGAAAATCCACAGTGAATTGGCAAAGGAACAATTGTTTGCTGTTGAACTGAAACAAACCGCGTTGATGAGAAACACAGGGAAGCTTCCATTTGTTTCAACATTTTGGCACGGCTAAATAATAGACCAGAAAAAAAACAAACAGAGCAATTGCACACATTGATTCATTTGCCAATTTAATGGCACACCAGGCAGGCGAATGATACCCTTCAGCCTCTACCAATGAGAGCCTAAATGTTGTAGAAAGCAAACGACTTCCCTGATGATGAAGTTGGAATTGCGTGAAGATGGCGAATAGTAATTTGATTTCCTCAGCTTGAAATTAGATTTCTGAAAAGACTATTTCAAACACAGATGGCTTTGTTTTGTGCAGTCATTTCATCTCAACGCTGGTATTAAGCCCCATAATGTTCCATCATGTTGTTAGCCTCGTGCACCATACATTTCTATTCACTGTCAGCCTTCCATCACTATGTTTTGGACCTCTCAGCAAAAATAATCAAGTATGAGGTCAGTGTTTTCTTACATAAGGATGCTATTATTCATAAAATATACCAGGCTCATGCTTGCTGCATTACATTACCCACACTGACACCTTGTGTGAGCACTGTGCCACAACCAGATTTTCTGTTAGAGATCGAAACATTGTGTTAATTTTGAATGTTTGTTAATCACTGCGTCAGTTATTTCATATGTCATTTATTTAATATGATGCCTATGATGCATACATACGCCAATATCTGCCCACATACATTCAGAAATATATACAGTACATAAAGCACAAACATGCTACATATACATGAGAACAAATGTGTCACATTCAGTATAGAATAGGTGGAGTTTCTTGTGTATGCTACAATACCATACATATATTCAGTGCACACATACATTTATAGATCATAATGAAGGGGAGAATAAGACATGTAAAACTAAACACAAAGAACAAAATAAGCAAAAACGATCATATATATACCCATCTATAGCTACACGCATGTATGTTTTAATGTATAGTGGTGAAAAAAGTCTTTGGACACCTTTAAAATCTTATACAATCTCAAATATTATCACAAATTATTGGTGGAAAAATCTTTTTTGTGTTTCGAAAGGTGTGGCTACATTAGACAGACACAAGCAAATACAAATGATATTTGTCATTTATTGTTTACAAGAAGATCTAACAAAACTGAATTTTTGACAGTTTCAGTATGTCAGTTCTCAACATTGTCTGTATCAAAGTCAAATAACAGAGAATGTGTTCAAAACTGAACAAAAAATTAATAAATCATCACATCAACAAATTAATATTTAGTGGTCCTGCCATTAGTGTGCAGTAGAGCTCTAATCCTGCCTGGTATGTTCCCCATGAGCTTTTCACACTGTTGAGGGGTGATCTTGCCCCATTCTCCTTGAATGATTGCTTTTAGTTCTTCTAAGTTCATTGGTTTTTGCTTTTGAAACAGACCTTCTGAAAATCCACCACAGATTTTCAATCATGTCCGGGGATTGAGCTGACCACTCTAAGATCTGGATACTGAGCTCCTGCAGCTGACTTCTACTGGCCCTGGATGTGTGGCAAGGGGCGTTATCTGTTGAAATATCGCATTTTGACCGTGACGGAACAGTGCATGTGCAGTAGGGAGCACGTGGGTTTGGAGAATGGCACAATACTTGGCCGAGTTCAATGTGCCCTCATGGACAGTGAGATGACCAACACAAGCAGCACTCATGCAGCCCCAAACCATGATACTGCCTCCACCATGCATGACAGTAGGTACTGTGCATGCTGAAGATGATGCTTCGCCTGGTCTTCTGTGTAGCCTCACATTAGCAGGAGGAAGACAAAGCTGGAAACTGGACTCATCTGACCACAGAATCTTCTTCCAGTTCTTGTATGCTCGGGCCCATCAACACCAAGCTAGCCTTTGTCTCTCAATGATCAGGGACTTCTTGACAACCTTACAGGACCTTACCATGATCTAAAAGTCAGCCACTTTCAATGCAGGTGGAACACTGGACACCAGTTTGGTTTGACCACTGCTGCTGAAGCTCCTGTGATGTCATTTGGCAGTTTTTCATGGACATGTGGATCAGGATGTGGTCATTTCTTGGTGAAGAAACCCTTGAATGCCCAGATCTCAGTTTGTCTTTCAATATGTTGGTTCGTCTGTATGTCTGCAGAGCGTATCCAACTGCTGAAGGACTGCATCTGCACTTCCTGGCTATCTGGTGGTAGCTGTACCCTTCCTGGATGAGAATCTACATCTTTAGGTGCGTTTTCTGCATTAGGTTCCTTGTTTTAGCCATTTTTGTCTCTGATGAACTTTCAAATGTGCTGGCTTTATATAGACACAAACCACGGCAACAAAAACTGTGTCTTTTAGTAAAAAGAACTTTCATTAGTGGATCACTGGTACCAAAATGACCCAATACTCAACATTTCTTATGTTATTTTAGGGAACCTATCAATTTTAAGTTTTTCATGGCTATTTTAGGATTTGTTTAGTATTTTGGCTGTGACTATACTAAAAGAAATTGCATTTGATGACCTATAGTGACTCTTAATGTCAATATTTCACAAATGCACATGGTGTCCGAAAACTTTTCCACCACTGTATACATACAATTATACCTTTGCCTGAACTCTATAGAGGCTAGTAACATATTATAACCTTTGATAATAGTCTAGTTTTTGCATTGCTAAATGTAATATGTATATATGTTGTTTTTTTTGTTAGCAACTTTGTCAAAGTAAATTATATTGTGTCAAAAAAGCACTGCATTAAGACTGTGGAGAAAAACATCAGGCAGCACGCAGAAAAACTTGGCCTTGGGCAACACTGGACTTTGCAACAACAGCCACTGTGGTGAAGAAATGTTACTAGAAAACAAAATGAACATTTTTGGAGCATCTCAGGCAGAATTCAGACCTGAATCCCATTCAAAAAGTACAGAACAGTACAAATAAACAGAAATAGTTTTGAAAATCTTTTCCACTTCTGTCTCTTGCACATTGACCTATGCATTGTCAGATCCTTATTTCATTTTGATCCAGAAGAAACCTGACTGACTGTAAATCATAGGTATGAAATATTTTAGACGTAATTGCAGATACATAAATATATATGCATGTCTTAAAAAGATTCTTCAAAAATAAATAAATGCAAATATTTGACAAATACATCAATACAAAGTATGCAGGAATAATTTTAGTTAAACTAACCTGTGTACATGCATCAAAATGAAGCACATCCTAACATCTGTTTTTTGTTATTGTCAATAGCATGATCCGCATCAATCCACTCTTTGTACTGAGAGAGAAATGCACTGTAATTTGGTTGTATTTTCATAGAGACACATTCCATTTTGATCTGTTTGTATGTAGCTGTTACTGAGCTCTGTTTTGGAAATGGAGGTAAAAATTTCCTTTCACTGTTACAGTATAACCATAGTAGGATGGAGGATATTAATCAAGCCAAGAATGCAGTTAATTGTCAGTGTAATTATACATTTACTAGTGTCTAAGCAGCTCTTCTTCAACCGCTACAGCATGTGTAAGAGCATCACAACAGCTTAATCAACAGTACACAGTAATAACACTGAGCAGCACAGTGACCCAGGTGGTTCATCTGAAGCCTTCTGTACATCAGCTGGCAGCTTCGTATAATGTGATGCGACAACTTCATTCTCCTCTTTGCCACACTCCATTTCATTTGATTTCACAGCCAGAGGCTGTCATGTACGTATATGCTGCTGAGTGAGGCTGCTCAGGCTCACAGGATTGATTTTACTGCTGCCTTGCGTAGGATGGTTCATATCTGCAATGCTTTTTGATAGTTTATTTTTTCCCCAAAACACGCAGAATCCTGCACAGCATTCTGTAGTGTTTTTCTGCCAGGCTTTCTCTTTTTTTCTTTTTCTTTCTTTCTTTCTTTCTTTCTTTCTTTCTTTCTTTGTAATTAATTAAGTTAGAAAAATTTATTATATGTGATTTTGGCCGCAGCAGCAGCCAGCCAGTCAAGTCAGTGCATCACTTGGGTCCAGAATGAAATATCTTCACAACTCTCAGACTGATTGATGAACAGCCATGAACAGCAATGATTAACACACACCTTCACTCACGCATATGATCGCACTAGTACTGAAGTCACTCCACTCTGGTGTACTGTAATTTGTGCACAATAGACTTCATCATAGCGCATATATCACAAAAATTCGTTTCTCTACTCTGTCTGTCTGTGACATCTTTAATATGCAGCCATTTTATGTTAAGACCCTGATAGGCGTCAACCTGTGCCAAGCTGAACTGACTGTGTATTGCTGAGAAAGTAACCCACCTGCATAATAAACTTGAACAATTCAGTACATGTGACCCATGAAATCCAAAGTACTCTCCATGGATGTCCATGACAAAATGTTGGTGAGGCATAGATGCTCAATAGCGCAGTGGCCTCAGTAACTGTGACAAGGAAGACACTGAAACCCCCGGGATCATTCATAGAGGTTGCTGTCTGACAAACTGAGTAACTGCAGAAGAAGGGCCTTGGTCAGGGAGGTGACTAAGAATCCAGTTGTCATTCTTCATTCATTAGAGCTTCAGTAGCAGGGATGTGAGATTCTGCTGGAAGAACAACCATCTCAGGAACACTCCATTAATCTGTGCTAAGCAGTCTTGCTCTTTTTTCAACCACTTTTTTGATGAAGTGATGATATCCAGCTACACTCATTACACAGTAGGTGATTCATATGGCCATTAAAGAAAAGTAACACTTTTCTGTTACCTGCATTTAACACAGTTTTATTATATTTTTTTGTTGACAGACCTTGTTTTTTTTTAAAATTACTATTTTATTCCTACAAGAAACAGAAGGTAGTTGTGTACCAGGCAAACTTAGATTTTTATTATTAATAGAGCATTTTTACATTCACGTATGAGTACTTCTGTTTAAGTAAATGAGCGGAAGACTTCCCACCCAGTGTGAAGAGTGAATGAACTGTTGATTCAGGCAATATCTGTCTGATGCTTCTACCCAAAGTTAAGTGAACATTTTCTGTGGCATTGTTGCTAAAATGAATGCTTTATCTAGGAATTCCTTTCTATTTTTTTGTGTTTTTAATCAGAGGTAACTTATGCATCTTCATAGCATCGATCCTGCTCCTGCCAATACATTTATTATGATGCTCTGCTCACACCTGTCCAAGTGTAAACTGTAGTTCATACACATTTCCACCAAACGGCGCTATTGGCCGGTTATTTCCATGAAGACTGAACGTATGTGTGGTTTCATTAGTTTGTATCGACGAAGTGTAAAAAGTCTAGTGCAAATCTTAGTCATATATACCAGTTTATAGTTGGAGTTATCCTCAGTAATACAGTTAGTATTCTTATAAATTTGTAAACAGTTCGTATTAGGTTGTAATCGCAAGTGGTATTTGATTCGGTACAAAATCTCGCGATATGTCGTTGCTTGTATTCTCCAAAGAGAGCGTACGCAATTTGCGTTGACGTTCTCTCGTCAATCACATGCCATTACGTCCAATAATGTGCGTATCCCGCTCGGTATCACTATTACTACTACTACTTCACCGAGCTGTGTGCTGAGTTTCAGAGAGGGAATGTCAGGCGGAGAAACATCGGTCAGTGAAGCAGACGGGAACGGCGGCATAATGGGTGAGTTTTCTTCGAGTTTTAAACCTTCAGTGCTCTGTAAAGCTGAACCTAGTTGAACTTTTTTTTTAACAGTTTGGCGTTTGTTCAGCGAGCAGCGAGTTTTCTCTGTAAGCGAACCGAAAAAGCGTGGAGGTGAAGTTGGGTCTCGTTCTGGACTAGTCAGCCAGTGTTAGTTAGCCGAGCCCCGGTTAACTCTGCTCATGGAAAAATAGCACACCGAATTTCATGTAGAAATCTGTTGGTTCTCTTTGTTCTTCGGCCAGCGCAGCTTCACGCCTCTCAAACTGCTGTTGGTCTTCCGGTAAATTTGGTGTTGCCTTAAGTGGAAGTTTGGCAGCTATTTAGACGTTAACCCAGTTCACGCTGCTCGCACCATGTGTTTGGCTACAACTGGGGCTATTGTTAATATTATGGGAAGTATATGGAAACCATGTTTAAGAGTTGAAGCTCCCGACTTCTGTCTGTTGTTTGGTGTTTAACGTTTTGCCTCATTCAAACAACAGCTTAATGAGTGACGTTAAATTACGCTGAGGCAGTGTTTCAATTAAACTTTTGTGGTAAACTACATGTTGGTTCATTAATAGGGTTTGACTAGGAGGTCATTGGACAACATTTATCACCGCACATTATCATTTCGAGCCATCCTGTCGTTGGTTCATACGTTAGTCTGCCAGTTCCTTTGTTTTGTCTCTAGCTACGTAGTTAAGCCTGCTCGTTACAAAAGAAGTCTCAGCTCTCTGTTGTTGTAATCTAACCCACTAAACATGCCTAAAAGGCTGTTAAAGTTCATTGTTCACCAGAAATGCGACTGAATAACAGAGAGGACTGGGCTCCAGAAGGTATCCTGCCAGGTGGTGAAACAGGTCAGTCTGCTATGCTTCAAACAGCAGTTTGTCAGCTGAGTCTCACTGGGATGTCAAGTGCATTTCTCCGCTGACAGCCACATGAGTATTCTTCTCTTGAGCAATTATATATGAATCATTTGCATTGTTGACGTAATCCTTGATCCTGTTAGGATTATGTGTGGGAGGCAGGCCTAATTATTGTGCCATTTTTGCTGTTACACGCCTAATCATTCAAAGTAGTCGACTACTTTCAGGCTCCTTCGTGCTGCTGTTTATCTTGCCATTCAGAAGAGAAAAGAGAGTATGTGGTCCCGAGCTCCAGGATGGAGACGTATATTTGGCGCTACATAATGAGCAATTAAAAATCTAAGGCTACCATGGGAGTAAAATTAGAGCCAAGTGACATCTTGTCTGTGGTGTTTGCATAGTGGCATTGACATAGCACAGATGGGCAGGTCAGGCATTTTGCCAGACAGTGTCAGGTGGCCTGGCTGTCAATTGCCAGGGGAACGGTCATTTTAGAGTAGCAGAGTCATGTCTGAGGGTATCTAAAAGGAAGACTTTGTTTTCCCTTCTCTATATGCAGTCAGAGGTTTGCCCATGCTCGTGCCACATCTATTTTTGACATTTCATTGTCTTGCTTGTGGTCTGTTTAGTTGTGTGGCTGCAGATAAAGTCTTCAGTTTCTTTCCTCTGTTTACGTTATTGTCAATGTAGTGTTGTGAACATTAGTGTGTGCATTGAAATAAGCTGTAAATTGTAATTATTTCAGAACTCAGCCTCATGTGATTGATGGTAGTTGTTGAAAATCATACGCTGAGACATCATATCAATGTTGGGATGCATCGTGTTAACGGTGTATCATAGCATTTTATTCATTGATTTTGAGACTCTAGCAGTGGATGTTGGGGGGACAGGGTTTCTCTCAGACAGCTGCAAATGATCCTAGACTAGTAACATTTGCAACAGAACCTTTGAATGACTGGTACGTGATCGTGAAATGCGTTAAACCAGTATTGAATCGTCATTCTGCTAGCAGCTACTACTCTTTACTCGGAACAAATAAAAATGGCTCAGTAATCCTACAGATATGATGAGTAGCCACAGCTAACCTCACTAGTACAACTACCAGAAAAGCAGCATTCATCACATCGGGAACAGCTGTCTGCAAGCAGAGGTTGTCTTAGAGCTAACAGTTTTACACAGTACCTGCTGATGAAAAGGGACACCTGTTACTGACATGCAAGTTACCTACTGTTCTTATGTGGCACACAGCTGCAGCACACGATGATCAGCAAGGACGTAAGTTTGTAAGAATCGATACATGCAAGTGGGGTAAAACACCAATAATGCAGTTTTCTTGTGTCATATGATAGTAGAACAGCTACTGTTGCAGCAACTTTATCAGTCCAGGCAATATGTCAGTATTTAACAATACCTCTAAAATGTATTTTTACCCTGAGCAGAGCGTCACAGATAAACTTCATCACTGTAGTTTAAATGTTGGATGCATGTAATCAGAATCCTGTAGCACCTGAAAATTAGCAGGATTAGCAGCAGTGTGCGCTCTCTGCTGACAGACACTGAGCTCCAGGCCTGTTAGTGTTTGAAAATCCTAGCTTAATGGTAGTATGAACATCAGGTAGCTAGCTAAACCATACAGCTGTGAGAGACATTTTGTTTTACAAAATTATACTGCAGAGTTCATTAGCACTGCAACAGTTAGCAGTTAGACAGCAGAGAAGCCCACTTGTGTTGTGCGACCCTTACGGACGATCAGCAAACACACCTGTAGCTCCATCTTAAAGAGCTAAAGGATCAGCATTTACTGTAAAATCCCCGTCTCTTTGAAACCTCATCTGTTCCATGTGTGAGGAATATCTGATTTGGAGCATTTCAGTCCCATTGTAAATGAAGCCCATTTGCTTTAACAGAGAAGTTTGGAAGGACAGTGTGGGATGCTGCATGAAATGTCTTGTCGGGTCGTGGGAAGCACTTTGTCTACAAAGCACTGTGATCCTGTCTGCTGTTGAATTCATACTCGGTGCTCTGCCTCTGGGATCTCTGGACCTCTTCATAACCCCGGCTTCCGGGAAGCTAACCGCATTGTTTCCGGTACTTTAGCAAACAGCAAAGTGCACCATGCATTGGACTGTCTGTAACTACTGCATTGCTTCCCTGCACTGATTCAGTTTTTCAGTGACATATAAGGAGTCTGTTGTTACAACAACCCGTCTTCCTTTGGTTAACACCTCACAGTCAGGAAGTTGTAAAGCGTTTTCTTTGCTTACTTTTAAAATGGTGTTTATGTCGAGCAGCTATAATTGCAGCAAACAAGTTAATTTAATGCATGTTTCTGAGATGCAATTTAGCAAACTGTTTTGTAAAGTAATTTGTGTGAATTGTGTGGTTACAGCTGCCACCTGTGGCAATGTACGTGAAATTTCTCATAGCGTCTCTCACACAATGCTTCAGAAGACAGCTGCTCCCGATGCTCTTTATAAAATGCATGTGAAAGTGTACAGCGCTGTACAGAAACATCACTTGCAATGTTTAGATTCCCTGTCATTAATTACAGTGTGTTTGTGTGTTATGGGTGCTCCTTCACATTAGAGATAAGCTTATGTTTGCAGCATTTGCACATTGTTTCAGTCTGAATGTTTGAGTGCTCTGCTCTTCGTCAACTGCATGCAGAACAGGAAGTGGTGGGGAGGAGAGGGCCTTTGGATGTAAGCCAGTATGCCGGTAGCCTGTCAGAAAGGTGTACGTGTGTAGATAGTTACAGTGTGACAAGTGGAGGACGCATCATCTTCAATGCTCAGATTAACTGGTCACAGCTCCTATAAACACATGGGAAATAACCACTTAAAGATGCTCTGCAGTTACTCTACTGGAGGTCTGACTTTGTTCACCCATAGGACTGTAGTAATGTCATGTGTGAACAGTCTGTTTTAGTGATGATCACTGAAGCTTTTTGTAAGTCACACTTCAGGACTGGCAGTGTTTCCCCCTCACAAGCTTGGTTTGCTGAGGTGGTTAGAGTGGCATTCTCGTGAATGTGGTTTTGAAAAGTGTCTATTTGAAGAATTTTTTTTTCAATTTCTTCTCCTCTGTCTGTCAGAATTGTTTTCAATAAAGATAGCATTCCCTCCTAATGTTTAATCATGTACTACAGTAGTATCTTAGGGCCTTATCAATGATTCTCATCCACATTTAGATTACTTATTCTTGTCATTTGCAGGGATGAGTAACAATGTACTTTGAGGGTTATTAAATTTACCAAATGAAGTCAAAGTTTAATTTAATTAGGTAATTTCTTCCCTCCTCAACTGGCAAACTTTTATTCATGTAGAAAAGAATGGTTTAGCATGCCCTTTTTTCTATTATATTACTTTATAAGATTAGGGAAAGCCTTGCATTATTGGAGCTTTATTGTCTATTAGCTATCAGAGGGAGATGTATAAAAATGACTGAAACCTGTGTTCTAGATTATTAGCACACCTGTGACTGCTGTTAAGAGTTTTCCAGCTTTTTCGAGATTTTCTCGTTGTGCTTACAGTAAGTCAGTGAGCCAGACTGATATTTCCTGTCTTTATGTAAATTGGTCCACTTATTCATTAGTCTCTGGAGGTATCCAGCCTAATAGCGAAACTAAAGGAGAATTCCTGTGCCATTTTAAAATGTGGTTTTACTGACAACTTTCTCTTGTTCTCTTTTGTTTGGATTTGTTCCTGATTCCTGGACCTACCTACACTGACTCCTGGCTTCCTGTTTCATTTTTTGTCACCTTGACAACTTGCTTTCCAACTCAGCTGTAAGTACTCTGCTTTAAAATGTTCTAAAATCTCTGTTCATCATATATAGAGAAATGCAGGTTCTTGTTTATTTTTAGTGGAACCATTTGAATCTGAGCACACCTACAGCATACAGCCTGAAATCCATGAATCAAATAAGAATTTAAAATGATTTGGATCTAGGTTTAAAATGGTTATTAAATGACTTCAAATGTGTCTTTGAATTCTTGTGTTTTTCATTAGTACTTCTATAAAAGTTGTGTAAAATTTCACAGGCATCTATCTAGAGTAGTATTCACTTAGATATTTCAGTCGGAACCAAAGTGGTTGCAATTTGTCCAGACTCGACTACAGGTGCTCTCAAAATATACATATAAATACAAGAGGTTTGGTAAGCACAAAATTTGTGGCGGAAATTTTATCACGAGGCCTTGAGTTGCTTCAGCTGATCATTTAAAATGGAAAACAAAAGGAAAAGTTCATGAGATACCTATGTCAAGCTGTTTGACGATCCAAAATCAAAATTATATGTCAACGTCACTTTGACAAGTCAAAATAATAGTTATATATATCTCAAAGGTTATTATGAATCATCTGAATGGATGTGCATACCACTGCTCATGTTTGGTTTTCCATTGGATATTGGTCTGGCAAAGCATTTGAACATTGTACGCTGAAGTAATGGTGGCTGTTGTGGTGGTGACCAGTTGAAAATGCTGTGAAATTGGAAGAAATTCTCAGCAAGAAGTTTGTGAAGAGATTCATTCATCTGTGACTTATGGTCAGAGTGTATTAGAACCTCAGGCCTCTTGACTAAGCAGTGAAACAGATGCCATATGTGGTTGTGGGTGGTGTACTATATTAAGTTGGAAAAGCGAGTTTCCTCTGCCATTTGCCATAGCTTCTGATGTATTTACAAATTTATCTGCGATGTCATTTGGCCTTGTCTAAATTCTAATTCAAATATCTGTATTCACATTTTGATTTGACAGAATTCCAGTTTGGGAAATCCACAGCATAGATCTGACTAGTTCAGACTCCCTTTGTTTAAAAGGGACAATGTAGATATCTTGAATTTAGGGGAAATAAATACATCTTGAACTAGAATTCAACTGTAGATACCTGGACTAATTCAGCTGCAGATATCTATAATGTGAATTGTGGATATCTGCATATGTTTGTAATGTGAAACTCTAAACACATGAATCGTAAAATTGACTTTGAGTGGCATTGTGTATGTCTGAAATGTTCGTTTTGACTCAGAATCAGAAATACAGATATTTGTTTTGCATACCCTACCTAGCTATTTCTTGTTTAAACAGCTGGCTATATAGTCCATTATGACACAAGCAGGAATGACCGCAGCTCTTGAAGAGTGTGATTATGTAGCTGAAAATAAGAACAATATTACATCATCACCTATGCCTGTTAATCTTATCTGATACAGTCGTGCTCTGTAATGCTAGGTAATAACGAATTACCTAGTAATATTTCTGCAATGAACATCTAATAAAAATTGGACTTCATTAGGTATGATGGAGTTCAGCATATTCCCTGTGGTCCCTGGTAATTTAACTCAAGGTTCTGGATGGGATTTTAATCTTGGTAAAATTACAGGAAGTGGTTTGTACTAGATCTAGATATCCAGTAGGACGAACCAAGACAGAAAGCAAATGAACATTCTAAGTTAGCTTAGAAAGCACAGAAACAATGAGGCTTTGGACTTTGCACGAGGTCCATCATATGTTTAAGTATTCTTTAGTGTCACAGTAAGAGGATTAACACTGTCTTAACAACTAAAGGAACATTATAAAGAGGAGCTGCTAATAGGTAATTAAGGTGCCAACTTTACAAAATGTAAACAAATGAGTTAAGCAGGACTGAACAGCTGAGGCTTTAGTTTCATTCCAGCATTATTTTGTCTCCCAGATAAGTTGGTGTTAGCATGTTTCTATCAGCAAAACTATTTTCCATGTTTTGTGTTTTCTCATCTCATCACTGACCAGGCTTCCCTGTCTTTCCATAATTTTGCTCAAGTAGGTATCAATGATTCATGCAGCCTCAGTGTATTTGTTTAGGGCACAACAAAGTATTTAGTGGCTTGAAAGTGTTTGCAGTATTTCTGAAATCAGGATGAGGATTGTCCCGCAGTCTGTGCTCATTTTCCAGTGTGGTCTTGTTGCCTTTGGAGAAAAGTTTCAGCTGTTTATTTTTTGTCCACAGCAACAGAAGAACCTGGAGGGCTATGTGGGTTTTGCAAATCTACCCAACCAAGTTTACAGAAAATCTGTGAAGAGAGGTTTCGAGTTCACGCTTATGGTTGTGGGTGAGTAATTCTCTTTTAGCACCTTTTCACGTCCTCGTGTCTCTTCAGCTGTGACACAATCAGGTATTCATCTGAACAAACATTGACTGAGATCGTTACACTTTTTCATTATTTGCCTATTCAAGTGTCTATTCAAAAATGTTGGCACCTGCAGAGACTCTGTCAGTATAAGAACCCGTATATCCTTCTGCACGTGTTCATATGTTGAAGTGTATTGAATTTCACACAAATGTGATGGCTGAAAGCGTAAGCATATGGCTGCCCAAACGCATTAGGGATGCTTGTATTTGAGGAGGATAAGTTACATGTAAAACAAGGCTCCAGAAAACCGTACTCAAAGCAAATGTTTGCTGTTCAGCAGTACATTCAGCCCACTAGTGTTGCTTTGGTGTGTTTGTGTGTGTCTCTTGGAGTGCGTGAAGGGAGGAGGTTTCCTGTCATTCCATTCATGCAACCAAAGTCAAAGCCTGAGCAGCTGATTCGAAGGGAGGCGCACCCATGCAACCCTTCCTTTCTCTACTGCATGTTGTCGAGGGCTACCTGAGCAGGAAGTTGCCTTGAATGCCTGCGTGATGTCACATCCTATCCCCAGGGTTCATGGCTTATAGAGCTTACCTGCCTCCAGGGCTAAAGAACCCGTTTCTATGGACATGAGAGCACCCTCCTCCCTTCTGGCTTCATTCATGTAGTCACGCCCTGGAGTTTCCCCCTGCTGTGCACTCTCAGGAAAGAGGCTGTTATGTGGCAATTTTATGTGCAGCATGTAATTAGAATAGCAGAGTTATTGGCAAAGTCACACATTTGTCATGCTGGAGTAGGTGAAGAATCAGATAATGCGTACTTCTCTTTATGTTTTTTAGCTGAGTGTTTTAAAACACATTTACCTTTTTGGGACCCACTGGTTATGGAATTTATGGGATATCATGGAATTTATAGACCTATTCAAGAACGAGAAATATAAAACACACTACAAACAGGTTTTTTTTATTGCATTTTAGTGCTTACTTTATTAGACATTACAGCATTAGAAAGGAAGTGTGAATGGAAGTAGTCCAGAAAACCAGTCTGTTCACAGCCACAGGAAAAGATGAACACATTAGGAATTAACAGAGCTTTCTTCTGCACTTCACAAAAACATTGAACTGCACTCAGAGAGAACAGTCGTCCACTGAGGTCAGTACCCAATTTTGCAAATTGGCTCAGATCTGCACCAACATTTAATGGACTCTTCCTGTGCCTGTGCTCCACCTCATTACCAAGTTTCATGAATTTCAGGGTGGTAGCTTTTGCTTACATCTGCTGCGTGACAGACAAACAACACTGGAAACATACAGTTACCGTGGCTTAGCCTTGGAAGGAGGAATAATAACTAGACTTACTACAGTCAGGTATATAAATGGACAGTCATCAAGGGAAAGCTCACCAACCCAGAGCAATTAGACAACAAGTAATATCACTGAATAAGTGTTAGACAGGTGGTTCAGCATGCATTTATTGTTCAACTGCTGATAAGTTCTTGACTATTGACTTATTCCACGCCCTAGTCTGGTGTGAATTACCAGGACAATGATCAGATAGTGAGCAGTACACAGACACTCCTTTGACCAGTGACTATAAAAGGCCACCATAAAATGCAGCTTTATTCACTGCCACAGATGACAAGAGAAGACGAGAACGGGATGTCGGCCTGCTGGATGCTGGCATGTTGGTTCGGACTGTAGCCAGGCACCACAACCCTAACATTTGTCGTTGAAGAAATAGTTTCAGAAAGCATGGTATGACAGACAATCCGCCTCATGGTGCTCTGGATGTCCAACAATGTGATCCTGTCCCCGAAAATGTCTACCCATTTATTCCCATTAAACGTACTGCAGCCTTTCACTAAATATCCCAATGTCTCCACAGCGCTACATATTAGCAACAAATATCCCAAACAAGGTCCGAAATGGATCTGAATTGATTCATTTATTAATCAGTTGACATTAAATTAAATGGTTTGGATAGTCTCTCATTTCACCTCAGTTCAAGCATAGATTATAAATGTGAGGATCCAATGTCTTTCTTTGTCATACATGATAAAAGGCTTTATGGTTTTTGGGGTTTTTTTTGGCTGTTTTTCAGATTAAATAAGACATTGTAAGTCCTTGGTTGATGGTACACTATAAAGAGCAGTTTGCTGTTTCAATAAATAAGACAATTAGTCAATCAAGAAAATAGTTTGTGCAGTCATTGATTATGTAAATATTTTGAAGCCTTTGTCAGAAAGAAACAAAACATGTCATCCTTTTGCTTCTTACAACACTACCTTCACATTAACATTTAAACAACATTTTTTTCCTCAGCTTTTTAGTCTAATGTTAATCATATTTTCTGATGTATTTGTAATAAATGAGCTTGAAAATGTGAATATAAACAACAGGAGGGGATAAATCAAATGTCAAGGCCACAGTGGGAACTCTGTTTTTAACCTAGAGCTTTTCTGCATGGGTCTATATGAGTGAAAGTGCTAGTGCAGTGCTTGTGTGGCTGTAGAGGGGCATAGATTGTTAGTGGATAAGTGAAAGTGGGCCAGAGTCATTTGCTGGTCAAAGTCAATATTTGGCTGTCTTTTCCATGTTGGCAGGAACTGACCTTGATGTTTGCCACCGCAGTTAGAGCTCATTGTTTTGGGTCCTGGTTGACAGAGAGGTGAATGAGCTCTGGTATAATCTTTATGGACAGAATGGCCTCACGTAAACAGGAGCTTGTAGGTGGGAGAGAAGCAGTCTGACACGGGAAAATGATGGCTTTGTCAATAGATATATGTCTAACATTTTTTGTGCCCTAGACTTGTTAAACTTCTACTGTCTCCTGCCTCTTTGTAGGGAAAGTCCCATTCATAAACACGGAGTGCTTTCAGGAGGTAATGTTGAATGCGCAGAATTTCCCTGAAATAAATCAACAGACTACTTTCCACATCACCTGCACATGAGTAGCCCAGTGTCCAAGAAACCCTGGCAAATGAATGGACCTAATGCGATCTCCGTCTCAAAAGTCAAACTTTTCCTGCTTCCCCTCCACCAGCCTCTTGCATGCAGTGGGAAGTGCTTTTGAATAAACCCCCATGGTTTACACAGCTGCTGGAAATTTCCTTTAAAGGAAGTGAGCTGGCTGCTGAGCGAGCCGATGGGCCTCAGCTTGGCGGGCCGGCCCGCTCAGAGTGGCCCTCCTCTGGTGCTGCAACCAGGATGCTCACTTCTAATGACATGGAATGGGGTCACTATTTATGCTGGGTCAAGTGTAGCTGACATTGGGGACATTAAAGCAACTCAGTAGCAAGGAGTAGCTTTGACTGATGTAGCCAGTTGGTCAAATTGTAATAATTTAGTAATGACTATAGCAGTTAAATATGCTCTGGTCATACATTAGCATATTACTAAGTTGAGTTAATTTCCCCACTGCTGCTGGCTGATTTAGCACTCTTTGCTGCTTGTTGTTTGTAGAAAGTGAACATTTTATATCCTAATATAGTTCATAGCTAGCTTGCCCTCAGTGGGTTGAATTATCAGTCGAGGAGCCCTTCATTCAAACTTCAAACACAAACCAAACTGGAACAACTGTAGAGAGAAGCATGGTTAGAAAGGAGTGCAGCCACATGATACATGCCTTGTTTCTTAACCACCTTTTCCCATGCTAGTGAACTTGGCTAAGCTATAAGCTATACCACAGCAGACTCTGGCACCATGTCCACGATTGTCATACAACAGTGTCATCTAGACTTAGCTGGCTGGCAAGCTTGCAGGATTTTCACTCAACAGCTTGTTAGGACATTGTTAATGAATTATATTCCAAGCACACTTCTTTTTCATTTAAATGTGAGCCATCATGATTGAGTATTGTAAGTACCAGTGAAGACATTAAAGTAAAAGTAAACACTTGATATATTAGTGCTCATCAGAGGCACAAAACATAGGTGGCCTATGCCAGCACTGTACATGAGGTAGTGTTTCTGATTGAAAATTCAGCTTAATCAAATCATCGTCAAAAACATTTTTATCAGTTTGTTGTGTATATCAAATTTAACATCATAAAATATGTGAGTAGCCACAGTATGAGAAGTAATTTTGAAATGGAGTGAACACAGACAAGCACAAACAAGTGGAACAGCTTAGCTCACAATGTTTGCAAAGACCTCTGGTGCAAATCAAGTTTAAGCATTTCTGCCTTGAAACTTCGACGTACTGATGACAGTCTCGAAAAAAGAGTTGATGCCGATTCCGATCCTGCTTATAAATCCCAGTTTTTAATGATTCTCGATTCCACTGTAATGCAGGTAGGGATTCTTTTTTTGAAATACCTTCTACCTTCGTAACTTTGATTCACATTGACTTTTTTTAGGGCTTTACCCAATGACCGGAGATGGACTTGAAACTTCTGACCACTGTATGTTTTTTGTTGGATAATTTTTTAGTTGAATATTAAAAACCGGTGTTATGGGTACAAAGTCAGACATCATGTATTGTGCTATCCTGACTCAGAGCAGCCAGAGTATGGAATATTTTTTAGTAAGTCATAGCCAATTACTGTCTTATAAGATCTCCGTAGCTCATCTTGGCTGTGTTATATAATGGTTGGGTCCTGTGGCAGATTGATGACACACTCCATGCCCCCTCCCATCCAGACAGCCACATCTTTGACCAAACACGATCAGCATCTTCACTCAACGCACCACCACCATCATAAGTTTGAGTTGAAGAATTTTGGTGTTTGTGTAACCAGAGCCTCTCATCTTCCTTCTACTTACACTGGCCCTAAACTTGGAACAGAATCTCACCAACTCTTTCCTGCTGCTCTTGTCAACTCTGAGCTTTCCTAAATCAAGCTGACGTTTTTATCACATGCATTTCACCCACAGTTTGCTCAAAACCACAGCCTCCCCCTGATACCCATCAGCCCCTAGTACACAAGAGTTCTCCATTCCTTTTCAGCCTTGAAGAAATGTTTAGTGGTCTTACATGTTTCATCACAGACCAGTTATAATCGCTGAAACCTTTCTGTTGAGATTGCGAGATAAATGTGGCTCTACCCTCTTAGGAAAATATTTTTGACTCAGAGTGTGTTTAGTGAAGGATCCTTTTGTGTGATGTTTTTCATCTTGCCGTCCTCCTCCCTATTCATGGAGTGTTGAGTGGCTGAGTTGTTGGCAGCCTTAGCTCCTGTTGGCCATGGCCACTTGTAAAGGTCAGGAGCAGCTCTTTTGCTTCTGTGCCAACCCGGCGTATGACTGCCTCTTCGCACACACTGAAGCTTTTGTTCAGCAGCTCCTTCTTACCCTCCACTCATCCCAGTCTTAACAGGCACACTGCTGATGGTATTGGTTTACCACAGTCATGCCCTTAAGGTTCCTGTTTTCTTGTTTGAGTTGTTGGGTGTTTGTTGTAGCTCCGAAGGGGCTAAATTGATCTGCACTAAAACTGTTCAAAGACAACTGAGACAAGCTATCTGAAGCTCAAGCTATCCTGGTCCCAGTATTATTCTAACCTGGCAATAGCCAGATTGATATTGTGTAGTACTTGATAGTACTCCACAATATCAATCTGGGACCGCTCCATGTAAATCCGTTCGGAGGAAAGAGGCACGGATTGGACAATGCAACAGTATGTCCCGCCTCTGACTGGTTTGTTTTTAGCCAATCGCGGGATCTTCACAACGAGCGGAACCAATTGGTAGATTAAACTCTTATCAAAACCCGTAGGTAAAAAAGCACAAACATCTTTACCATCCAGAAATGCGCAAAGCGCCTCTCGTTGGTCTTCCTTCAAAGAAGCGAGAGGAGATTCAGCTAAAACTGACTTAATAGCAGCATCTACACGATCGTTGTCCTCCGTTGCCCTGTTTGTTTTGGTCTACTGGCGCTTGGTGTCGTCTTCACACCCGAATATCCCGCCCCACACACGAATACTGCTGCGTGATTGGCCCGTGCCAACTTGGCTCTGTACGAACAGTGAATGCGGGAGCGGTGCAAGATGGTTTCTTGAGAGATTTGTGAACTCACAAATATCGCGAGAAATCAACTTGCTGACAAGGTTAGTATCATTCAGCATCAGACCATACTGTCCAAACTGCATGTTGGATGGTTGGATAGTGTTGAAAATCTTCCTTCTTACACCTTACTAGTGTTAGTGCCGCTATTATCTGTAACTTTATATAATTAATGCCACCTCCCCCACCTCTCTGTGATGGACGGCTTTCCTCCGTCTTCCTGTGTTGCTGTTGGGAACGAATACAACCCATTTGATGTTTTTAAGGTGGTTGTACAGCACATCTTAAAAACTTGTCATGAGGAACCATAAATCCACCCTAAATATATCGGTTGTGTAAGTGGCAGTCAAGGTTTGACCAAATCAAAGGCATTTGAATCATGATCTGAATTTTTGAAACTGTTGATCGAGACTATAACATGACCTCAGTGCTTCATATCATGTCACACTGACAGTAAACTCTATGAACCATTGACACAATTTCCTACAGCATATTATAATGGAGACGTGCTGTAGTCAGTGCTTCAATGCTGGTTGCTTAAGGCAAACAAACAGTGATGGTACATCACACCGCAAAGGCCACATATTTAAGGAGTGGCCTGGCTGTTTAGACAATTATGTAGCAACTGAATCGACAAATTGAATATTGATCAGATTTTGATTATCAATCGTGATTGATCACAGTTTGCCTTCTATTTATTAATTGAGCAGAATGAGTGGGACTTGTGAATGAAGGACTACATTTCATATATGAACTAAGCAATAACAGAATTTGTTTTGACGCAATTACATTGGTTTTCACTGGACTTAGTGCTCATTTTGGAGTTGTAATTTATTCATTGCAGCTTTCAGGACCAACATCCTGAAAGTAGCATCAAAGCTGTCCAAACTGGTGCAATAAAGACAGATTGAAAGGAGAACGCCAAGCTTTGTGAGATGGACCCTAGCTTTAAGTTAAAGGGACAAGGTATTCGGATCTCAAAATATATATTCAAATACCACCACAATGACCGAATATTTGGATATTCAGGTCCAGCCCTAGTTCAGTCATGTATGACTTAATTACTCTGTTACAACTTTCCATTGTGCAACAAAAATTAGTTTTACAGGGTTTAAGCACAGACATAGGTGAGCTGATGTGCTTGAGCTGCTGGGGTGGGTGGACGAAGAGGCAGAGTCTTCATAGAGAAAGCAACATTCTAGAGTAAGAGAAATTACCAGTGTAGAGCTGTATCTAAGCCATTTAAATACGGTAAGCAATTGCTTTCATGGAGAAAAAAAATCTACTTATGCAAGTCTGAGAGACAGATTAGTTTGTAGGAGTTAAATCAGTGATAGGAGAGGGACTTTAAAATCAATACTGAACTCATATGAGCTGGTGAAGCGTCCATGAAAATTCTGAAACAAAATTTTATAATTCTTAGAGTGAATCATTCTGTCAGTTTATTGTTTTTTTTCGTGTGCGTTGGATTTCTTGGAAAACTATTTAATGGAATCTGTGATTTCATTTTTCTTTCCTTTTTTAGAGTGAAAAATTCATGACTGTGGTGGTTTGAAATCTTCCTTCCCCTCTCCTCCCTTCCCACGATTCTCTGATTAGATTCCTGACATGCAGACAGGATAAGAATTTGGGAGGACAAAACTTCCACCCTGTCCTTCTCTTCCTTCGTCTCACTGCTTGCCTGGTTATAAAAAAGAAGGTTAAACTGAGCCATTTCCTGTGCTAAAAAAAAAGTTTTGAATCTGAAACATGTGAAGAATGTCAAACAGCAAAAGACTGCGTTGGAAAGGCAGTTGATAAACATCTGGAGACTGTGTCATGTTGCGCCCCAGTCTGGCATGAAAAAGAGGATTAGAAAACAAGTATAGCGTGAAATGCATCTCTCGAGTTTTCTCTCACCCACTCACTCTGTCCATGTCTTTGTCTTGCAGGAGAATCTGGGCTGGGGAAGTCGACGCTGATCAACTCACTCTTTCTGACAGACCTGTATTCCCCTGAATATCCGGGTCCCTCTCATAGAATCAAAAAAACAGTACAGGTAAATGTCTTTCTATTCCCAAAAATGCATGCAGTTCCCACAGTGCAGTAATTTCCCCATTTGACTTATTGCTGTTTTTTTGTATTCATTGTGGATTCATCCTTTCTGTTGGTATGACTCAGAAACTAATAGATTTTTAATGCCGAAAAGAGTTAGTTTTTTTTTTTCTTCTGTTGATTAAACGATGCTGGTTTACTTTCACTCTGTCACTGGGCAGTTCAGGTGTCAGAGCTTGAGGCTGCTTTAATTCAGGTGTGCCTCACCCTCTTCTCTCTGCATTATAGCCACCAACTAAATAGTTGGTGTGTGAGATCTTGTTTTGTGAGGCTGCTCCACCTTGCTGTTGCCTCATGTGTGTTTGTGTTTGACAGTGGAACCAGTTAATCAGCTTTCACAAAGAAATATCTTGATGGCCCAAGGCAAAAATGTGTTACAATTTCAAATAGGACAATAAAATTAGCTTTTTTTAAGGTTCTGTGTTTCTAACATTCCCCTCCATTGTGCTGCTTTTTTAAACGATTGCTCATTTGGAAATAAAAAATAATGACAGCACATCTGATTTTTTTTTTTTAAACTTTTTGTGATAAAAGTAAAAATGTATGTCTAATCTGTTCCTATATTTTATTTTTTAACACCATCTTAATCTTTTGAGTTCAGATTAAACTTTAAAGAAACAAAGCTCTTGATTTATTCATCAAAATATAATTCCAGGAGCTAATCCTTTTAATGTGTAAATACACACACCCAAATGCCAAGTCCCCAGTATCAGTCACACTTTTCAATAGATTTTAAAGGCCCACTAAATTTTATTTCTCAACCTCTCAGCTTCTTGCTTTCAGTGCTGTGTTCCTGAGTGAACACTTAACATTCTGCATAATTAAAACAATATTTAGATTTTTTTTTTTTTTCCCACAGAGGAATTATTTTATTTCATCCTTAGAGATGATGCATAGTGGTTTGTGAGGTGCATCTTGGCTGGCATTGTATTGCAGTGGGACAGATAGTAGAAAGACCCAGGTTTCTGTTCTGCTTTTGGATGTTCTAATGAAAGATGTGTAAATATATCTTAGAGTATTTTACATCTCCAAGCATGTTCAATTTGATGCATCGCAGTAAGCGATCGTTCACCTAATTTTATTAAAGTGACTGTTGTTGCTAATAGATGTATATACATGCCTACTGGATATCTATGTTCCATGCTAGATAATCGGGAAAGTAAGTGAAGTGTTACTTGAAAAGTGCTTTACATTTTTGTTAAAGTACGACATCAGGAAGATGTTACTCTTGACATTTTTCAGTCACCACTGTCTGTCAAGCATCCTAAATGTAATGTATGTGAAATAGTATTGCTGCAGGATTGCTAGAGTATAAATTCTTATACATCTTCATCTTGTTCTTCTGCCACTGGTGTTTATCGCAGCTCCTAGTAATCATCAGCTACAGACCACTTTATCTTTGGAACATAGTAACAATTGGATGTATTCATTCTTGTGTTAGGTGAACTGAGTGGGCCAGAGAGGAAGAAAATTTACTCCTTTCTACCACAATTTCTGACACTGTAGCTCCATATGCCTTCCCAGCAGCGCAACAACTCAACCAGATGATTATTATGCAGTGACATGAAGGCGACCACGTGGAATTTGAGCTTGCGCACTCTCATAAAATAGTTGTATATGAACCATAAGTAAAAATTTTGAAATTAGTGATTTGTAACAGTCCCTCAAATCTATTCATCAGGCTTCATGTCTGTGCCTTGATGACTCTAGCATCACCAATGGGACAAACTTGGAGCTGTCTTTATGTGCGGAACTGTTTTTCCAATTTTCAAAAATGAGGTACCACTGGATTAGAGTTTAAAGTGCCCAATGATGTCAGTTTCTGTAATATAAATAAAGTAGGGTTAGCAATGAGGTTTAGGGTAATCACAATTTTTTTTCTAGTTTTCAACTAAATTAGTACAGATTAAATTATATACCTCACAAGGGAGTAATATATTTTTTTAATTGTCAAACTTGTTCATTTGTTATAGCCAATCTTTTTTTTTTTTTTTTTTTGCAAAGCTGCCGAACTGAAAGCAGTTGACACCAAACTTGGTTCATACCTTGGTCTGAGGTTGTCACAAAAGTAATTTAAGCACTGGGGAGCACTTCAATTTAAAAAAAAAATTGAGAATTGTTCCTCTGCCCATAGCATAAGAGATCCTAAGTATAGGACCTGACAGCCTATTGTCAGCCAAAGTCATTTTTTCATTCCATTGCATTTGTTCAAAAAACATGTCAGATTTTCACCAAATTTCGTGCAGATCATCTTCAGACAAATCCACACAAAAGTTATCAGATAAATTTTCTGTTTTTAAAACCATTTGGTTGTTATAGACTATTGAGTGCTGCAAACAGGATGTGAGGACAGATGTCAGCAACACATTGATTTGTTGACACCATACTTGGTACTTGAACAGAGTATACATTCATCCAGACCATAATAATACGTGATTGACAATAACTGAAAACTTAATTAAATCAGCCCCAGTAAGTAGGTAGAAAGACAAGAGCAAGTGTGTTATTTTTGTTTCATTTTGAATCCTTATGTATATACTTGTTTATTAGTTGATTAGCATGCTGTCATCTGGTAAAAGGCAGAGCTGGTATACAGTTAAATTGGAAACTTTAAGTGTGTTTTATTTGAACCTTTTTATGGAAAGGCATGTCTGTGCCAGTCAGGACAGTAGAGAGTTCAGTCTAGCTAGGATGGCCAGTGGCTATGCTTGATTGGATATAAACATACATCTCTGTGAAAGTATTATGTTTACCTCTTTCTGCTCTACAAGACCAGAGTGTAAACACAACCCTTTTTGCACTATAAAAGAGAGAGATGCATGTACTGGACCTGATCTGAAAGACAAATTCATGTGTATTCAAACTTTCCAAGCAATGTACAGCTTTGAAGCATAGATTTAGTGTGGGGTGCGGATTCAAGGATTCAGCTGATACATCTGCAGTGATGTAACAGCTAGCCATGACTGGTGACCAAATGTTCTAATTTGTTGGCTGGGTGCAGCACCAACACAAACTGTTAGTTGCTGTTTTGACATGTCTGGCATTCAACTTTTTGGGGTTCATCTTGGCAAATTAGAAAACTTTGAAACTTTCCAAATGCATTGTAGAAAGAGGAAAGCATTTTTGAAGCAGGAACCAGAGAATGAGTTTTAGTCTTTCCTAACAATCAATTGATCAGTTAGCCTTAGAGCTACAACTGCCTTAATTTAACAGATTGGACCTGACTGGCACTGTATTTCCTGTGTCTCAATGATAGTAGATCTTATACACCTCATTAAAATGTGTACTGTTTCAAACCAAAACAAGCAGACTACTTCCTGGTATGATGTACTGATAAAAGAAGGCACGTGCCAGACTGAATAGTACACTGCCCCTCCCCATTCCAAGACAAGAAGGTTTCGCCTAATGACATGACTACAGCATGACTTTCCAATGACTTACTATGTATTTATACAGGAATTGGTTATTGGTATGGCCTTCATGAGGTGTGCATTAATGACAATACAATGAAACACTACCGTCTTCTCTTATCAGTAGCCCTAGGACAGAAAGCAATTTTTCATTGACCCTTTATAGTCATAGACTAGTTTTAAAGTAGTAAATGTGCCACAAAAATGATAATTATGCAAGTCAAACAGCAGGTTTATCCAGATCAGTGGATTGAATCACTGAACAACAGGCTTTCTGTGTTATATTAAACTCGGCTAGCAGGCTTTCTATTGACTTTAAAATTACCAGTGAGTTGTGAACATCTACACTGGTGTTTCTTGAAAGTGTCAATGAATATTTGTCACGTCTGAAAAGTGTACTTGCATCATGTAGTACAAACTCATGAAGCCTTTAAGCTGCCAGTTTCAGGCAATTTTATTCAGGAAGTTCCTGTATGGTAGCCTAAGTTTAGACAACATTGAAAGCTGCATCAGTCTTTTTTTTCACAGCTGAAGAAAAAGCTGTAAACATGATGCAGATGCTTTCTGACATGTTGGCAGACAGTTGCCTTAGGTCTTCACCAGCTCTGTGAAAATGACTGAGTCTTCAGTTAGGAATTAGGTGGTTGAGAGCAAGGACAATGAAGCAATACAATGAAGTTGGGAGCTGTAAAACCAGAACAAGGATCTGAATGAGCCTAAAGCATTCCATAGAGTTGAAGGGAACTGCATATCTGGGGATAATTCTCTGAGAGTTTGTCCCTGCAACACATCTAACAGCATGATCATGGCACATCTTTTTTGCATTACAAGTGCCCATGCGACCCATTTTTTTAATATACAAATGTAAATTACTGAAAAACAAATTTTGTTTGGTGTGTGTTTCAAAATCTAGAACTGTTACTGGCATTTGTAATTTCAGTCTGTACCCATTCCTACTACCTACAAAGTTCTTTTGTTGATCCCAAACTTATCACTGTCTGAAGATTTTTCCTGACTAGACGTCTGTTTACAATAGCAAATATTACAGCTTCATGAGCCCTCTGTAAGTTTAATCTTTATGTTAAATCGGGCATTAACAGACATCAAAGCTACAGGTGTGTATGCCAAGGCTGATGTTGCCACCAAGAGTGAAACTAAATGTGGGAGGCATCTGGTTTATGCCCCAGGTCTTTAAACTTTGATGCTGTTTGCAATGACAGAGCTGAGGATAAGGGTTTGGCAGTTTCCTCAAATAGAGCTCACAGCTGCATACTTTTACTTGAGCTTCCTTTTGAAGACTGAAAGATGATACTGTTGGTGTGAAGGAGCTCCAACCGGCTCCTCTCTCCTCTTTATAGCCCGTAGTGGGGAATTATAAGTGTTCCGTTTGGGTTGGTGTACAGAAATCAGCTGCATGTTGAAGATCTTCCCTTCACCTGTTCCTTCTGATCTACTGCTTTGTTTTAAATCTCCTCTAATCCCCGGCAACACACTGAGGGGCTCTGTCTGCCCTCACCCCACTGCTGCGTCCAATTTGTTTATCTGCCCATTACACCTCCTCAGCTCTTATTAAAAGTTTAAAGAGATTTAGACTGCGAGTCTGTGTGCTTCTGCCTCCTCCCAGACCGAAGCTTTGAGGATTCATCAACGTTTTCACTCCCAGGGCTGAAATGTATGCTTGTGCTGAAACCATGTATTGCTTGTTGTTTATCCTTGCAAAGACTGAGATGATTAAAATGAAGAACAGAGAGCTTTTCTTTTTCTCTTTCCAAGAACCACATAATAATTACATTTCAAATAATTGTGGCCACTTTTATTCTAGGCCCTGCCAAAGAATGTGATGAAACCCCGAGGAATGCTGTCTGTAATAGACTCCAGTTCTTTATTTTAAAAAGATGGGGGGGGGGGGGGGGGGGGGGGGGGGGGGGGTTAGCTAGATGACCAGGTGGGCCAACAGAGAGGGTGTTATCTGAAGGTGATAAATGCTGGAATAGACTTTTCTGTTGTTCCTTGTTAATAAGAGCATGCAAGGACACTGACTTGGTAATTAGCCAGCAAACTGACATATGCACTGAGCTCAGTCCTGCCGATGCACAGACATGCCCTGGTTTTTTATATCAGGAACTCGCTCCTGCTTCAGTGGAATTTTAAGATTAAATAACAAGATAATCTGTTGAATTCATAGAAGCACAGCCGAAACAGCTTTCAACAGTGTGTTTGAAAGATGTGTCTTCATGTAACTAAGTGTAGCAATACATTACATTTAAAATCTATCATGACATCATTTGCCATTTACTGGCATTTTCAATTTGCACATAAAAAAACTGAACTGAAATGTTGCGATAAATTTGTGTACCAGTAAAAGCAAACCGAATCTGTGGCAAAACTAAAATCAGTCTGATACGTCTGTCAGTGATCACATCTAGCCTACATTCATATTAAGCAGATCAAAGGAGAATTGTGTAGTGTAGTGTAGCGTAGTAATTCACCTTAACTGTCTCAAGAGTGGTTAGTTGTCCCACACAACAGTCACAGTTTAGTTATTACATTAAATAAGCGTGTGGTCCTGTGATCCAGTCAAACAGTCCATAACACTTGAATTGCTGTCCCAGAATGACGTGTATTCAGTGTTCATGTCCGTTTTCCCATGAACTCACTGTCTGTGAGCTGCCTGTCTGTTAATTAGGCATGTCTGTGGCTTGACTCATCCTGCAATGCAGCAGAAGAAGAGAAACTCTGCTGTATTTTTCCATGTTGCTCCTTCAGCATTCCTACACTTTCAACTTAAAATTTGTTCTACTATCTCCGACGTGCTGTGATTTACCCACTTGGTTATTATGTAGATGTAGCACGCCTGTTGAGATCTGTATAGACGATGCATTATCGCAAACGTCATTCTTTTACTGTTACACAATGAAAGAGATATTTGAAATATTGCAGATTCCTCCAGGCAGTGTCTTCTTCCTTCCTTTTTAACATTTAAAGTCCTCCTCCATTCAAATATGTGTTGTGGTGATTGTTACGTCTACCAAAGTTGGACCTTTACTGTGTGCAGAATTTGTGCCTGACGTCACAGTCCTGCTCTAAAAAGCAACTGGACAGAAGTCTGACATAGAAACCTGAAGCCTACATTGTGCATATACAATGAATGGACTTTTGGTCACGTAGGAGGCATCCTGTAACTAGTAGCTAAACTTTTGAAATGATAAATATTTTCAAATTGTGGATTTTTCATTAACAGGAGATGTCGATGCAATGAACTTTTTTTATTAAAAGAAACACATCAGACACAGATGTTTTTTCTAAGCACAGTATTTTCATGTTTTCCAACTTGCATGGAGGGTACATTTAGTAATTTATGGAATTTAAAGGGTCTCTAAAAGTCAATTTGTCAATTAAACGTCCACTCAAAGTATGATAGTCATTTGTACCATTGTCTGGTCAATCTAGGCTCCCAGTAGCTAGTTCTGGAGGTCAAAGATCAGTTTACCAAAAGCCAGTCTGAACTCTGCAATCTTAAGCCATCATCCAATAAAAACGGATGTTCAGATTGGGGCAGCAATCACAGGTCTTGCCCGACATCTGTTTTCAAGGGAGTGTAATATCCGTGTGTCACTCACTGACAGTCTGGGAACTCTGAGTGCCTCTCATATAAAAGATTGACAGATGAGGTCTGGTTCAGTTCTGCTGATTAAATCAAAGTTCATCTGCTGATCACAAGTTCTGCCTCGACCCCCACTGATCAAAGCTCAGCCCCCTTCTGATCTTTCTGATGTCTTCAGAAGCAGCTTTGTTTACCACGTTCTTTCACCCCACCCCCACCATCCCTCTGCTATCTGTCCAAGACTCTGCAAAGATGTTAGGTTGTGTAGCTGCAAAACAGCTTTGACTGGCTGTGGTTAATTAGTTTGCGGAGCAATTTTAGTTCTGATCTGCTGTCTGTAAATTGATTAAGGATATAAAGAAGTAATCAGTGGTCATGCCCTCATTTGGAAAGTATCTTCTATTCCATGTCTTTTCATTACGATATCAAGTTTTCCTCCATAATATGTTTCTACGACTTTTTCACCAAGATGTTCCTGGGCAGGGTCAGTGTCATCCTTTTGTGCTTGTCCACAGCCCTGGCTGGGTGCGAGAGGAGCATAAATCTGGCGCATGTTCGCTGTCAAATGTGTTGAATAGCCAAATATGAACAACATTCGCTTTGTTTGGGAGCAGACAACAAATTGGAAATGTACGGTAAACTATGAACTGGCTTTTGGCATGAAACATAAGATGTTGAAATTGCTGTCTGTAGTTCACATATGCAGGGATGTGATTTTTTTCCGTGAATTCGCGGAAATCCGCTTTTTTTCAGGGATGGGAATTTAGTGCAGATCCGCGGATTTAATTTCAAGTTTGAACACTTTATTGTCGCTGATACTCCCGCGCGATGGTAACGACGTTAACGATAGCTTGTTAACGACGATTGTAAACGGCCCAGCGATTGGAAGTCGCTGCCCCCCCCCCCCCCCCCCCCCCCCCCCAAACAACTTTCTGCTGGAATCAGAACTTGCAGATCCCATCCCTGCATATGTGAAGAGATGGTAACCCCTGTTGTAGTTTTAGGCTGCCAACATGTGAAATTAACTTCATGTATTCTATAGATTGCACCAAAAAATCAAGTATGGTTTTTAAAAACAACTTATGAATAATTGAAACTGTAATATACACTGCTCCAAACGGGTAACAAGACCATGCCAAGTAAAAAGTCAGTCTTCTGCAGTGATTTTGTAATTATTTTCGATATGGCCTGACTGAGTTTTGTTTTTGGTGGTTGCAGGTGGAACAGTCAAAGGTCCTGGTAAAGGAAGGAGGAGTGCATCTTCTGCTCACCATCGTTGACACCCCTGGCTTTGGTGATGCTGTTGACAACAGTAACTGGTGAGCTCTGCCATCTGTCACTGGTTATTACAAGTAACCGTCACTGAAACTTCACTTTCCAATCATGTGAATGATCTGTTGTCCCCAGCTGGCAGCCAGTCATCGATTACATTGACAGTAAGTTTGAGGATTACCTCAACGCAGAGTCACGGGTCAACAGACGGCAGATGCCAGACAGCAGAGTGCAGTGCTGCCTGTATTTCATTGCTCCGTCAGGACATGGGTATGTACTACAGGGATTCTATTCATTACTGAACTTCTGAAAAGATTAGGACACTAAATGTATTTCAGATAGGACAATTTTGTAGACATACCTTCCATAGAACATTCACCATCAGAAACAACATCAAAATCATTGACAAGAGAAGTGAATAATATTGATTATTTTGTTGCAATGACACACAGCAAGGGGTGGGACAAATTAGACAACAAGTCAACCGTCAGTTCTTAAAGTTGATGAACTGAAAGAAGAGAAAACTAGGCAGTGACTTTGACAAACTAAAGTTATGTAAAAAGTTAGTCTTCAGTCTGTACAGAATGATCTTCAGTCTGCAATGTAATGAAGAATGTGGGCAGGGTAAGAAAAATAATGCTGCACGCAGGGCTACGAAATGTGGGTGTAACCAATGGAAATGTTTAGTCACACCTGACAACTTTTTGGTCGCATGGCTCTGGAGCCTTACACTGGGAAGAAGGCGGGCTGGCACAGGCAATGTGATGCTTTATGCAATTTTCTCCTGAGAAACCTTGGATTCTGGTGGATGCTACGTTAACTGTGTCTATAATCTGTTTACGACTGTAAGTGAGGATCTTTGATTACCAGCAATGAACCATCTTTGCAGTATTTTAAGCTGAAAATTTAGAACCACACTGTTACACATGTGAGACCTTGATTAATTTGCTGAGAAAGGCCACTTTTATAGATCTGCTGCTAACATCTTGGTGCCTCATACCCCAGTCGAGGCCAAAAGCATAGACGCATAATACTGAAGATTGCAGCAAAATTAGTTTGTCATGGAGGCATTCTCACAGTTTTTAAGGTCATGGAGATGTTAAAATGAAATTGCTGGCATGACACCTGTGAGTTGAACTGAAGATACCAGGCAGAACTGGAATGCTTATAAGCTCTCTGCAGCTGCACTTTACCAAGTTTTATCCAACTTTACATGTAACACATAGCATTGGGACTACAAAAGCTGTAAGAAAATGAGATTTATCCCACTGCAGTCTTACAAACGTGGACTCATGTTGCCAGAGTTAGATCATGGTGCCAGGCCACAAAGTATTTTTGAAGAACCAAGACCTTGGAGTCGGTGGGAATGGTGCTAAAATAAGATAATGCAATATAAAATAATGTACAGCATGCTGCGGGCTAAGAAGGGCACTTAAAACCTGGTTGTGAGTGATCTTTTTTTTTTCTCCTTTTGTTTCCTTCTCTCTGTGTTAGCCACAGTTTACACAAGGGCAAACGCACACAGAGCAGAGTGAAAAGATTTAAGAAAAGCAGCACCCGTATTTAATCAAACATCGGTTGAACAAGCTCAACACAAACTTGGAGAAATGGAACCTCTTGGACTGCTGGACTCCCAACCAACAGACTCAGACAGTGCTTGTTAGAATGATTTTAGAGAATTGTTGCAAATGAGCTGGAAATGGACCAGAAAACAGTTGGATTATTCCACATATTAAAGGCATTTATAGTTGAGTGAAGATGTCAGTTTATCAGCTTCTCAAAGCTGAGTTCACAATCAAAAGTGACACCAACATATTTCCATTGCAGTGACTTACTCAGACAGATTGTTAAAGTTTTTGAATATTGCGATTTGTGGGAATAGAGAACCAAAAATACCATTCTGGCTTCACTGAGGTGTAAAGAGTTATAGGTTAATATTTTTGATGATGACAGTCACCCTAGTTATTTGAGTTTAAAAGTGAATAGTCAACAGTGAAAAGAAAAGTTGTATTTGTGAAAGATCTCTCTAAGAGGATGCATGTACAGGAAAAATAAACAAAAAATGGCCTTGAATACATCCCTGAGGAACCTCACGGGAGATGTCTGCTGTGGTGCTTGACGAATGACCTAAAATGACCTAAAACATTAGTAAGAATTTATTGATTTTTAAGTACTTTCAGTTGTTTGGAGTGTTGGACTCAGTCACAGGGGAAGCAACAATGCAGCAGAGCAACAGATTTCAGCTGTGTATGTCAGCGTTGTTCCCCTGGTGCCTGATTTTTCTGGCCAGCTGAAGCCAAGTTAGTTCTGCCTGTAGCCTCCAACCGGGTTACCGGGCAGGAGTAACATTGGTGTAATCTGCCCTGAGCTCACTGACCTGGAGACCTCATTCCTCCCATCTGTGTCTTGGCTGTAGCTACTGCCAAATGCACACGCACACACACACACACACACGCACACACACAGACGGCACACACAAGCCACACTGTCCTGCCTACTGATGGTGGTTTTGCAGTCCAGTGCTTGTGGAGCCTGTTTGCCCGCAGTGAGCCAGCGTGGGATACTGACCGCAGCCTTGTTGGTTCTCTTGGCAAATGAAAAGCATCATGTGGATCCATTCATTTTCAACATCTGCTCGAGAACATTGTGTATGTGCGTGTTTCCATGTGTGGATTAACCCGCTGAGCCCTCCAAGTACTTTCTAGTCTCTGCTCCTGTCACATTATTACTCACTGTCTGCATCTGTTTTGCTGTAATGTAAAGTCCTGCACATCAGTGGAAAACACACAACCATAGCTAAACATTAAGTATTGAATGTCTTTTGTGCTTTATGTTGACTTTATAATGCCAGAAATCATTTTAAAAAGGCAAATTGAAAGGTGAACTTATTAGATTAATGATTAAGTATATTTTATTTTTCTTTCAATCTCTCTAATTAAGTTCCATTGTCAACACATAATACTCTGGGCTATGTTTCCTAACGTACTGTTGGTATGTATCAAAATTTGGTCAAAAAGCCCTGAATAACTGATTCAACTGAAAGAGGTAGTGCTGGGTGGACCTCACCTTACTGAAACCCATCCAAGCCAAACACTTGTCCACAGCTCAGCTTCCATAGATGAAAACAATAGTAGCTGATCATACAGTAAGATTTAATAAACTATGACAAATGTAGAAACAGCCAATAATAATTTTCAACTGTCATTGAAATCAGGCAAATGTATTTTTAAGCAGGCCTGCAGATCAATTTGGATAGACATTTTCGATTTAACCTGAACACTTCGCTGAAATTAGTGATATGCAGTGTTGTGCAAATGGTTTAGTCTTCACAAGTAAAGTGGAAATGCTTTCCAAAACAGTACCATGGAGAGTTTTTATTTATCAATTGGGTAAGGGAGGCAAGAAGAAAAAAATTAATATTTGTTGCCTTTATAACAATACCACTTCTCCAGTTTTGGGCTTTCTACATTTTTGAGGATTTTTTTATTTTTTTTTCCATTTTTATTTTAGAGTTTATTTTTGATAGCGTTGCTTTCACTTTGCTGAATTTTTCGGCAGAGATTCTGAGTGTGATGAGTGCCTATAAAATATAGTGCATGAGTCAGGACATGGTTGAGGTATCCTGTGAATAAAATGGTAGCGATGAACTACTGGCTTTCCAAAACCTTTTCTGTGGGTCACCGACAATAGTTCATACCACATAGAGGCTTAGGCACTTGTAATGCCATGACAGCAGCAAACAGTCCAAACAGACAGATTTACAGTGGTGTTTGCTCCATCCACATGTGCAGTTTGAGGTCAACCAGCCCTCCAGCTTAGCTCAAACCAGAGCTATTCAGTGTAACCTTTAAACCCTAGTGCCTCACTAACCTTTAAACTGTTGCTTCTGTTTGCTCTTTTTCTCCAGACTGAAGCCCCTTGATATTGAATTCATGAAACGGTTACATGAAAAAGTAAATATCATCCCTCTCATCGCAAAAGCTGACACGATGACTCCTGAGGAGTGCCAGCAGTTCAAGAAACAGGTGTGTGTGTGACTTCTGCATGTTTCAGTCCATATGTTTCTGTTTGGTTGCTATATTTTATGATTTGTTTAAATTGCATTGATGTCAGTACTATGGCTAAAGGATTCAATGACAGGTTTCCATTTGGTGCTTGTCAACACTACCATTTCTACTGCCCTATTTCTAGGTATATTGCTCTTTTTTTTTTTTTTTTTGCTTTTTGGGCATATTTTTTTAATCATAAACAAGCTAAAATTGAATGTTTTGTTTGTGAATATTACCATCAACGGAGTTAGTTAATCTTGGCTGTTGAGTTTTTTGAAACTGTTTGTCATACACCTCTCTACATCACCTCTCACGCTGATTTTCCATCCCACTCTGCATCCTCCTGTCCCTCTCTTATCCCTGTAGATCATGAAAGAAATCCAGGAGCATAAAATCAAAATTTACGAGTTCCCAGAGACGGAGGATGAGGAGGAGATGAAGATGGTCAGGAAAATCAAGGTTAGTTCCTTCAAAACAGCTGTCCATCAAATTAGAAGTAAATACTCTTCTGTTATATCACTTCAATGTCCATCCATCCTTACATACATTATCTATACACCACTTAATCCTCATTAGGATGCGTTGCATGCAGATTAATATCATCACACCAAACATGCTGGACCTCATTGGCCTCATGTTGTTTTAATCTCATCAGACCAAAGGATATGCTTCAAATAATAACAGACTTTTTCAGTTCCTTTAGCAAAATATAATGTAGCAATGTGCCGACGACCTAAACATAGTTTATGTTGTTTTTTTTCTTTGGACGCTGTCCTTAGAAATTATGTGCATTTTTCAGTTTCTTTGACAGTTCCTTTCCATGTAGAGTCATGATACAGATAGATCCAGCCCATAGGTCTAAAAAGGGGAAAATTCTGGTGTTCACAAGCTTTTTTTTTTTTTATAACCATGTTCATGCAATTATGCTGATTTAGAAATCACAGATATCCTCAGTTTTGTTTCTACTTTGGGGCCTGTACTTTTAATATAATCTATACACTACAGTTTAACTTAGAAAATCTGCAATTAATGAGAGTTGATTAACATTAAAGTGATGTTGCATAGGTTTGTACCCGCTTATGTTGTGTACTGTACATACAGTGCCTCTGTGCATGACAGTGCACATCCACAACCAACAGTCTATTTTTAGCTGTTGTGTGTGAGCTATGCAACAGTTGTGCCTCCTCCCTCCTCTCCACAGGATCGTTTACCCTTGGCTGTAGTCGGTAGCAACACCATTATCGAGGTCAACGGAAAGCGAGTTCGTGGCAGGCAGTACCCCTGGGGTGTGGCTGAAGGTAAGAGGTCAAAGGTCACCTGATCCCAGCCTGCAAATTGATCAACTGCATTGGAATGTCCCCTTCACAAACATGTGCAAACACACTAATATTTCCACAGTTATATTGGATTATTGAGCAGGCATCATGTGTAGATGATTTGCAAACCAGTAACGCAATCCATGTGCTCTCATGCCAAACACAAACACTGTATCATGACTATATAAGCCCAGTACAAAGGAAATGCTTTGGCCTGAGCTGTGGTGGACAGTACATGTAAAAACTGGCTTATTGCTTATATGCAGTATGAAGGGGATTACATCAAATATATATTTCATATAGAAGAAGGGATTTAAAAATAGTGTGGTGTGTTTCAGTCCCATGCTATATCATTCCAAACGTTAGCTTACTGCAAAGGCACAATTATCCTATCCTGTCTTATATCTAGATCTAGTAACAGCATTGCTCTCTCAAACAACATTTTTCAACATTGATTAAAAATGTTACAAGTCAATGTGACATAACATACAATAAGTTTAAAGGTCATTCAGGGAGTTTTTGACCCTGAGTGGTTGTATAATGCAGCATTTCAACATGCAGAGTTCTTTGCATCTTGTATTAGCCCATGTGTGCACAGATAATGGCAGCCCTGGAATTGTGTAGTTCATGCAAGCCATAAATTACCAAGAAGTCTAACAGGCAAAGAAACAAACAGTCTTGAGCTTGTATCACATGTTTGTCAGCAGATGCAGTTGTCCATTTGTCATGGAAATGGAGTTGACTGATGTGTGGAAATAGCTGAAAGAACAAACTTTAAATCTTCAACTTTTTAGTGAGTGCAGATGAGAAGTCCTCGAACTATTAAATAGGGACGGTTTGAGAAACCACAAAAATATGTTAGTACAGTTGAACAGTTCAAACCAGCTTCTCAATGGACTTTGTGCTTTTAAGCTCATGGATGAACTTTCAGTCTCGTCATAATGTGATGGTGAAAAAAACATATTTACTTCAAATACAAGCCTTTTTAATGCATCTGTATGACGCACATTAGTTTATAACAGAGGGTGAAAATATCAGGTGCAAGTTTTTGAATGTTTAAAAAAATCAACTTTGCAGTGTTTTATGAGGAAGTAGTAGTTAGAAAGTTATAAATAATCAGCAGAGTTGGGTAATTAGCTGTTTAGTTGATTGACAAGAAGCGTAATAATCAGCTATTTTAGTTTAGTTAATTGGTTAAAACATTTCTAAGCAAAATGACCTCTTTAATTTCTTGCCATATGTGATAGCTCTGTAAATCCTAAACAACTGATAAGCATAATTCAGTCATATTGTATAAACAGACCTCAAGACAATAGGAATCAGTTTGCTCTGCTAACCGTTCACAGCTTAACCCCTGTAACAAAAACACAACTGCAAGCAAGACTGATAATATGAAGAAAAGCAGTGACATTTTGAGCCGCCACTGAGAGACTACACATTTTTCTCTTCAGCACAGGATATGAGAATCCTGTTTGACATGACACAGGAAGCTGCAGTCACATTGCGGCGAGATATATCAAACGTATGCAGCTTGAAGTGATGAGGACAGCATGAATGTGTCTCAGCTCACAGATACCAACTGTAACGGATGAATCTGAGGCAGTGAGGGGAACATTCCAGATCATAAACGTTCTGTTGTTGTCTAAGTAAAAAAAAAAAGAAAGAAAGAAAGAAAGGAAACAACTGGGCACAGCACGTCCAATCAAGTGACTGGTAGGAGTGCTACTATGAAACTGGTTTGCCGCCAGGGTTTGCCGTCCATGGGGAGTGAGTTTTGGAATACCAAAAATGTTTTTGGCTCCATGTCAGCATAAATATGGAGAGAGGGCGGGGGAGAGAGAAAGAGGGCAAGGTCCCTGAGAAGCTATGCAAGTCACTCTACCACAGAGAAACCTCAGAGGACTGTGGTGAGCTTCACTGGAGGAGGGATGGAAAAAATAGCATGTGATGCCACACGCTGACAGCTTCTGGTATTGCAGCCGTCCATGTTTTCAGCTTTTTACACCTCCCAATAAGGGATTAGGGAATAACAGTATGCTTTGTTTTCCTTCATTGACATCATTTAATTTATGTATCGACTTGTAATATTCATTCATTTATTCATTATAGTTGCTTCATCTGATAACATTCCTCTATCTTTTGTCTGTTCCTGGGCTCAGGTACAAAATGAAATTGCCCAAATATCCAACAAAAGCCAAAAGAAAACTAAACTTCTGTTTCCCTTTGCTGCAGGACTAAAACGTACTGTATCATTTTAATATGGATTATGCACCACACCAAATAAAATATGCTCCTTATCTGTAATGTCATACAGTTAGTAAATGTATCGTTTAAAACCTGAGAAACAGACACCCCATCATGCATGCAGCTAATTTTGAAATTTGCTGTCCTTATAAAATCTCATTGCCATTATTTGATATTTTTACATTTGATGCACATATTTAACTTCCTGGCATGTTTTTCTATGTTAAACAGTGTTTTTCACTATGAGACACTTTCTTCTGTCAGCTCACTTGAAAAAATGGGCTCCAACTAAGGATTACTTTCAATATTGATTAACCCAATGAAACCCCAGTGCTTTCTTGCTGCTTCTTTGGTTTTGTCACATTTTTATTCACTGTGTGCTCATTTCACTGTTATATAAAGTCATTCAGGTCTTTGCAAACAGAACAGCCATGACCAGCAATAAAGAGAACTCAAATATGTCTTTTTGTGCAGAATGACAGTTAAAATGCCGTCAAGAATATAGAAAGTTGTTTTTTTAATAGAAATTATTTTACAAGAATTAAAAAAACTGCAATCAACATTTTCCCTCAGTTTACTGGGGAAAAAATGGTGGCTCAACATACTATAGATATTTTACTACCCACATTTTAAATTTGTTATTCCATACTTTTTTCTGCTCAGCCTGCAGTTTAACCAAAAACGCCCTGAATTTTTGTCAGATGACTGTTGGTCACAGCTGAGTCATGGCTCAGTCATGGCTTCTTGCTTGTGCCAAGGATTCCAATTTCTTTTTCTTTTTTAAAGAATCTAGTGTCGACGGCTTATTTTTTCTGAAATTTTACAAGTTGTATAGAATATAGTGATTTTGGCTAAAATGTCAGGTTTAAAGCTTAGATTTGGTCATTTTCCGATCAAAAATTCAGTTTCATTTTTGACAGTTTCTGGCTATCAAATGGTGCCATTTTGCTGCTTATTTGTCTATTTTCTTTTTTGTTTCCATGCTTTCACAGTCAGCCAGCAGGTTTTGGGGTTCAGATGACTGGTTTGTCTGTTACTTTATTGAATAATTGTGTCTGTCCACAAAATAACAAATAATTTAAAAAGACTACCACCTAATGGTATCCTACTTGAATAAAGCAATGAAATATAGACAGTCAACAGGTTGTAAAAAATCCTCAAGTTTGTCACTCTATTTGAAAAACAAGATGAAAGCAAATGGAAATTTATTTCCCTAACAGTTCATTTCAACATCCAACACTGTTTACAGACTGACTGCCTGTTCCAGCACAGGTGTGCACACACACAGTTTTTCCCTGAAATAAACCACCTTATCCTGTGGCTGCTTGTGTTTGTTGCCCCATTCTGACATTTTTGCAATTACTCTGTTGAAAACACCTTTACTGTAATTTGTAAAACATCCTCAGTTTGGATGTTATGATCAAATTGTTGTCTGTGCTGTTTAATAGGATTTGCTGTAATGTCTGTTTTCTGTGCTGTGGTCATAATCCGTGCAGGAATCCTATTATGTAAGTGTCTAGCAGTGTTTGGAGCTTGATCTAATCTCTGTTGCGTCTGTGTTGTCTTACAGTGGAAAATGGAGAGCACTGTGATTTTACGATCCTCCGGAACATGCTCATCAGGTAAGTAGAAATGTACGCAACATTCAGAGTTTGGGCTCACTGAGAAATGTCCTTATATTTGAAAGAAAAGCATTTTTTTTCTGACACTAAATGAATCAGAAGTACAGACTTTTTTTTTTTAGTTTTTATTAACTGATTAGCTGGTCAGTGGACATTTCCTACTATTAGCTAAGGCAGCAAAAAAAAAAACAACAAAACAGATTTTAATTTACATTTTTGACATTGTTAATGTGTAAATTACTTTTCTAGCTGGAAACGGGTGACTTTTAACGGAATGTCGACATAGGGGTACAGAGGAACATTTCCAGCAACCATCATTCCTGTGTTCTAATGCTACACTGTGTTAGCTAGTCAGAATCAGCTTTAATGGCCAAATATGTACACAACATATAAGGAATTTGGTTTCGGCCGTCGGTGTCACCCTAGGAGTATGGGAGAGAATAATAAAATAGAAACTACAAAAAGAGGAACAGGTAGGAAAACAAAAGTAGTAGTAATAAAAATAAATATAATACAGTATATAAAGAAATTTACAGCTAGAAAGGAATATATAAACACAGTAGTGCAAATGGTGTTGACGGGCTAACTGATGATTAGAAAACCCATTGTGCAGTTATGGTAGCACATGAATAAAAGTGGGAGTTTTCATGGAAAACATGAAATTGTCTGACCCCATACTTTTGAACAGTGGTGTATAATTAGTAATAACTTAAAAAAAACAGAAGCTCACGGGAGATAATCATTTAATGTTCACAGTTACAATGTTTATGTTTGCCAGGGCCGGCCCTAAGACTTTGGTGGCCCTAAGCAAGATTTTTTTTGTGGCCCCAAAACATGCACAGGGCAACTACCAAATCACGTGCACAGCTTGTAATTGGGTTAAAACACACATGCACATGATTAACAGCATTAACAGATTTATGTTTTATTGAAATAAAGACAGGGACAGAATGCGAATTACACACTTATTGTGGTGTGGCCCCCTCTAGTGGATGTGGCTATAAACAACAGCATAGAGTGTTTATGCCAGCGGCCGGCCCTGATGTTTGCTTTTAGTGTTTCATTTTTTTTCTCTTGTAAACACCTTTATCTACAAAGAGCAAATCTGGTGTTTTTGTCAAATGTAATTGGAATAATGACAGTAATGCTGTTTTGTAGGCTTGTATGTGCAGTGATCTATAGGTCACAGTGACTAATTGAAGCTGGAAACAACCTCAGACACCACTACAATAAAGGAAAGATGGGCTAAATGTTTGATAGGTTTTGATTAAATTGAAAGCTAGATAGGTTTCTTTTGCACTTAAAAGTTATCATAAAAAGTGCTGGAGTGGATGCCACTGACAGCGATTGTGCCTTTTTCTGACCACTCTTGTTTACTGGTGATGTTTTCCAGGACCCACATGCAGGACCTAAAGGACGTGACAAACAATGTTCACTATGAAAACTACCGCAGCAGGAAACTGGCTGCCGTCACCTACAACGGTGTGGACAACAATAAGAACAAGGGACAGCTAACCAAGTGAGTTCATCAGTGCAGCATGCAAAGCTTTCCCGTTTCTGAAATGCACATTAATACTATGGACTGATGGGACAGTGTTGCTGATCTGGCTGCTGATTTTGTGAGGATGCTCTGAGCAGCCTAATCCCACTCTGAGCTCTGGAGGAACCCGCAGGTCACAGGTCAAAGTCCGCATTGACTGACCGACAGATTAAACTTGGCAAGCTGTCACTAAAGCAGCCCAAACCATTCTCAGCCCAAACAAGCCTGCTCTAACACCCCCCAACTAACTGGCCACCAGTATCAGTTGTGTCTAATCTGACAGCACTAACTGCGGCACCATCTGACACCTAATCCACTGGCTGCAGCCATAAGTAACCACCAGCACACTCTCACAAGCTAATGCATGGTTTATGGCAGCATGCTAAGTGTCTGTGCATTTGTTTGTTTTTAGACCTGACACGGCTGAAGGCATGTAAGTGTTACTTCATTTCTTCATAACCTCTCCAAACAATGCATTTTCACCCCTTTCTCTGACCGTTTTCATTTCCCCCGCCTCATAGGGTTCCTTTTATTCTTTTCCACCTGCAATGCTTTACTTTATATATTTATTTGAAAAATGATGTTATTTTGTTTATCATGTTTGACCATAAATTACAGAATTTTAGAACAGAGACTGCAAACTTAAACTCTGTGTAATATATCCAGTCAGTGGCGTTCTCTCGTCCCTATTGGCAGTCCAACTTAATTACCTGTGTTGTACTTTAATTACACATTTCTTGGCCCCCAGTGTTGAAGAATTCTCCATGCAACGACTGCAACTACTGACTAAATGCTAAACTGCTGGGAAAGATTGTTGTGTGGTGAAAGAAACTACAAACTAAAGAAAGTGGGAGCAGAATGACAACAAAGTCTCCGTTACTCATAGCTACAGTGTACAATGATAGTGGATACACCCATGTGCAATATTACTAAAATGTCAAATGATTGAAAAATTGTTTACCCTCTCAATTGAATAGTAGGGTGTTTTCTGTAACCAGCAGTGTAGATTTGCTATATTAACCCTTTGATGCACAATGTGGGTGAAGGGATAGCCATTTTCCATTGAATTTGGGTCACTTTTGACCCATGTTGTGCATCAAAGGGTAACAATACAGGCTCCACAGTAGGAAGTCAGCGCAACAAAAGTCAGTACTTCACATGTCCTGCTTCATTTTAATGACCAATTGAATCTTTTTGGCATGGAGGATTTCAGTGTTGCACAAAGGTCTGAGGAGGGGTTCTTCCATTCCTCAGAGACGATGTTTTTCAGCTGCTAGAGGGGTTGTGTTGCTCTGAAATACACTCGGCCAGGTCACAGTTTTTACTTTGTTCTTCTTTAGAAACTCTTGTGGAACATTTCTCCTCTGCCAAGCTTCTGCAGACTGGGAGTCATCTTGTCAGCCAGTATTTTGGTTTATCCGCAGATGTTCATAGTTTCATCTATGAACGTCACCTTTTGCACTCTTTCAGTCCAACATCATCACTCTCTCACCTATGTGCTTCACTCATTTATCTTAGTCTCATCACACCAAAGAATCCCTTAGTACTTATTAGGCTTCTGGTCATTCATTTTAGCAAAGTGTTCTGATGGCTTTTGTGCTGAAGTGCAATCGGGACTTTTACTCTTCACTGCCAGCTATAGACTGAAGATTTGCCTCACGCTGTCACAGTAACTCTGATTTCCCCTTTGCAAGTATGCTGTGTCAGCCCGTCTGTTTTTCAGAACTAGATTGTGACAGCAGCATGCTGTCTGTGGCATTATTTTAGAGTTCTTCTCTGATTAGTGGTACTATGGCTCTTTCTATATGTCCAAAGTAGCACAAACTGGAAAGGTTGTGGTGTTCATATGGCACTTTGTAATAGTTGTCTTGTAATTAGGCTAACTGGAAATCACAGGTGAGACAGTGGTTCATTGATCACAGGTGTATTTACTTTTGTGGCATTGAGTTTCTACTTTGGGGCCTGTGTTTTCACTGTAGTCTTTCAGAAGTGTTTGTTTTTGAATGTTCAGTAAAAGAATCATCCTACTGTTCAGCTTAAATGTAGTGCAGTTATTGAGAGATGTATTCTGAAATCCTTTGACGTTTAAGTGATTTTGCACATGGGTGCACTCACTGCTGTTCATTATGTATCTCCTGAAACGGTGCTAATACTAATATAGTCAACTGAATCAAATGTAACTGGATTTTATACAAAGTCGATAGATTTTTTCTTACTGCGACTGCTGTCCTCTGTGGAGATAATGCTCTTGGAGATCAGTTTATTCTCCTGTCTCTTTCTTGCTGCAGCCTTCTCTGGAAACCATCTATCCCTGACCCTGCCTCTTGCCCCTGTCAGCACTGTCTAGTCAGAAAAGCCTTTATGAGTGGGAGGGGGGCACATTTTCTATGTAGTTCAAGTGTCTACCTGGGAGGTTACAGATCCCTGTAGCTGCTGCTGTGTGCTGTCTGTATGACACTGGTTTGTGTCTCCAGGAGTCCTCTAGCCCAGATGGAGGAGGAGCGACGGGATCATGTGGCCAAGATGAAGAAGATGGAACAGGAAATGGAACAAGTGTTTGAGATGAAGGTCAAAGAGAAGCTCCAGAAGCTCAGAGACTCTGAGGTTGAGGTAAACACGATCAGTCTGGTGGGGATTTTTGCATGTTGTGTTATCTTTCCTTTTTTTTTTTTTTTTGCACGTTTTGTACATTTTTTGCTTATCGCTGACTGTACTTTCATGTCCTTACAGCTCCAGAGGCGTCACGAGCAAATGAAGAAGAATCTGGAGGCCCAGCACAAAGAACTGGAGGAGAAGCGTCGCCAACATGAAGAGGAGAAGGCCAGCTGGGAGGCCCAGCAGAGGATTCTGGAACAGCAGAAACTAGACGCATCCAGGTAAAAAATAAACCACACATGTGATCAGCAGTAGGCTGAAGATGTCCTAAATGTACAACTTTCAGTTTGACTCTTAACACTGCTTGCTGATAATGTTGGAGGAAACCCAACAGAAATTTTTTATTTATTTATTGTATTTCAGTAATTTCAAATTTAGAATCCTAGGGGCTTTATTCAGAAGAGGCATGTCTATTAAGAGGTCATATGTGAACTCAGTGCAAGTCCGAATTTAATGCTGTCAAATTAAAATCAAAGCTGGAGCAGCTCAAGGTTAAATACACGTATACAGTACTTACACATCTTGTTCTTCCTGTTAACCCTCTGAACCCCACAAACCCAGCAGCAGGGTTTTAATAGTATGTTGTCTTAAAAAACATCACCAATATGATGCAATTTATCGCAGTCAGAAACTGTAAAACAGAAAGATTTGTAGGATTTTATATCTGTGATGTGAAATCTAAACTTGAAATCATGGTATTTATTCAAAATTACTGAATTTGTTGTCTCATTTAAAAAAAGAAACACTAAAAATGCACCGTTTGGATCATATTCTTTAAAAAAAATAACTGAGAAAATGAAGCCAAACTTCTGGCTGATCTTGGCGTGTTACTTGTGTTTTATTTTAAAAGATGTATTTCTTACTTCAAATTTGTAAAGCATATGTCTCTACACTGTGAAGTCGACAGTTAGTTCTCCCTTCTCTTGCCTGGCTGCTGTTGAAATATCACAGATCAAATGCTTTGGGAGCCAGTAAATGATTTGCTGATTGTCTAAGTTGAGCCCCGTCACACCCAGCAGAGTGTTTTGATTAAAAGCAGGAGCGTTTTGTTAAATACCTGATTTCTCATTTTCTCTCGTTTGTGCAGGACCTTGGAAAAGAACAAAAAGAAGAAGATATTTTAAGAACTCTGGAGGATCTTCCCAATGTTGCAGTTGTATTATTGTTATTATTATCTGCCAATCTACCAGCTTCGATTGTCAGAACATCTGTCGATCAACTACATCTGCAGTTCGACCATATTACTGTGTAATAATCAAATGAAAGCCAGGGGGCAGCACTGTCTGGACTCTGAATTTGACCTCCTTAAAGAACTGTTGTTATCTTCGTATTGACTCAGTGTACTTTTGGGTCACTGATCGCGTAAACAGAATTTTCACACAGAAAGCTGGTATTCTTCCTTCCTTTCTGGATAAAAACGAGGACACAGTTCAGAGTCCAGTTGTTCTTTCCTCTTTTCTTCTTCTACATTGGGAATGTTGGATGCTGCACTGATCTGCATCCTTTTAATGCCAAAACAACCAAACAAAGAGGTCAGCCTTTTACTCCTGCATGTTTGCAGCCAGCGTCAGGCTGAAGCTCACCTCAGGCACTGTTTTTTTATATATATATATAGAAAGAGAGATATTAATATCTCTCGGTTCACTTATTTAGGTATCACATTTAATTTCCTCCCAAGACATTACGCTCCTCCGACTCCTCAGATGTAAATCGTATAACCATAAACTGCAGTGTTTAATTTCAGTTGTGTGTGAAATTTTCTTACTTTCTCTTTTGTATTGGTCCTGGTATAGGAATTGTGTTCCGTTTTTTTGTTTGAGTATTAAAGCCGATGTTTTCCAGCCCACCAAACATGTATTCCTGACTTCACTCATGCTGAGTGTAACAAATTAAAAAAAACTGCTCATGAGGTGCGTCCACATGAATTTATTTGAACTTCTGTTGAGATTCTGTCTAAAAACAGAAACCTTTGGAGGCGCAGGATGCAGAGAGTCCTGTGTTAGATGTTGGTGGATGGGAGAGCTGGAGCTGAGGTGCTTCAGTGAAGCAACAGTTAACTGGATCACTGTAGGAAATTGGTTTTCTTTACATCACATTTAGCACTGGCTGTACTGCAGCTCTATTTTGTAATGTCTTGTTTTTATGTACAAAGTCACATAATAAAATTGTGATGGGAAAAAAAAACACTAATGATTCTGGCTGTGCTTCACATGACAGGAATGCAGTTGCCTAACATGTGATTCCAAAACCGCTGGCGTTCGTGGGCTTTTTTAACAGCCTGACCTCCTCTAAAACCCACCAGACGCTGGAACCTGGCTGCAGGGATTTACTACAACATAATTAGGGAGTAATTAATGAGTGTTAGGAGATAAGACCTCACTCGCCATCAGTGTCCCGGTTCATCCCGAATGTGCTGGATGGGGCTGAGATCGGCTCAATTCTTCTACACCAAACTGGGAAAACCATTTAAGCCAAATTAAGGAAAAGTCATCCTCCAAACTACAACTGTATGTTTACACCCTCACATTGTTTGTAATTCTGATCAGGTTTTGATCGTGTAGTGTGTTCACTGCATCCGCCTCATGTGCACTATTTCCCCACAGTGCAAAGCTCAAAGGAATAGTAGGGGTTGTTCGCAGCTGGAGAAAATTAAATCTGGAACGCCGTGAAATATATCCAGAAACGCTTTCAGGACAGTAAAAGCACAATTGGATTGCTGGAATAACATTTTGCACTCTGTTTCCAAGTGCAAAAATGTGTATTGTAAGTATAGCAGAAAATATAGTACTTGTCGTTCATGGGTAGTATGTACAGCACTGTGAAAAAGTATTTGCCCCCTTCTTAAATTCCTGTTTTTTTTGCATATTTCCCCCCATTTTAATGTTTAAGATCCTCAAACTAATATCAGACAAAGACAACCCAAGTAAACACAAAATGCAGTTTTTAAATCATGATTTTATTTAATAAAACTATTCACAGCTACCAGGCCCTGTGTAAAAAAGTAATTGCCCCCTAAACCTGATAACAGGCTGGGTCGCCCTCAGCAGCAACGACTGAAATCGAGCATTTTCTATAACTGGCAATAAATCTTTCACATCTCAGTGGAGATATTTTTGGCCCACTCTTCTTTGCAGAATTGTCCTAATTCAGCAACACTGGAGGGATTTCCAACATGAATGAGCTTTTTAAGGTCATGCCAAAGCGTTTCAATTGGAGTCAAGTCATTCAGTAGTTGACTTGCTGGTGTATTTCAATTGTCATCCTGCAGAACCAAAGTGCGGTTCAGCTTGAGGTCACGAACTGATGGCCGAAGATTCTCCTTCAGGATTTTCTGGTAAGAGAGCAAAATCCATGGTTCCATCAATCACAGCAAGTCGTCCAGGTCCTGAAGCAGCAAAGCAGCCCCAGACCATCACACTACCACCACCATGTTTGACTGTTCTGTGATGTTCTTTTTCTGCTGTATTACTTTTATGCCAGATGTAACGAAACACACACCTTCCAAAAAAGTTTAACTTTTGTCTCATCAGTCCATAGAATATTCTCCCGAAAGTCTTGGGGATCATTCAGATGTTTGTTTGCAAAAGTAAGACGGGCTTTTATTTTCTTTTGGTCAGCCATGGTTTTTTGCTTTGGAACTCTGCCCTGGATGCCATTTTTGCTGGAGGGTTCACCACTGTTCCATGTTTTTTTCCATTTGTGGATAATGGCACTCACTGTGGTTTGCTGGAGTACTAAAGCTTTAGAAATGGCTTTGTAACCCTTTCCAGGCTGCTCTGGAACTTCTTTGGATTACAGCATTTTGTCGTAGCTTTTTGAGATCTTTTGGCCGACTTCATTTTGTGAGGCAGGTTCTATTTAAGTGATTTCTTGATTGACAGTTGTGGAGGTAATCAAGGCTTGGGTATGGTCAGTGAAAACAAACTCATGTTCCAAAAAATGTGATTAGCCACAGTTAATTCATGATTTTTCAAGGGGGGCAATTACTTTTTCATGTAGGACCAGGTAGGTTTGGGTAGCTTTTTTCACTTAGAACATTAAATAATCATTTAAAAACTGCATTTTGTGTTCACTTTGGTTATCTTTGTCTAATATCTAAAGTTGTTTGATGGTCTTAAACATTAAAGTGGAGACAATATTTTTTTTAAAAAAGAATTCGAGAAGGGGGCAAATATTTTTTCATGACTTATCCATGAATGGATTTGAATACAAGGCAAATAACAGACTAAACACATGGAACCGTAGCATAGAGGCAGTAAGTAAAAGTGCTCTAGATGTCTAACAAGATGAAATAAGAAAGGCATCTGCAAAAAAAAAAAAAAAACAGAAAATACAGAAGATAATGACAAAAAAAAACATACTTGGAGACCATACTTGGGCTTTAAAGTGAAATGTAGAATTCTGGAGTTTGTACTGTGACCTGCAGGTGGCAGCAAAACACTGCACCAAACTTCTGTTGACATGTTCAGGGACTTTCTGTGTCCTTGGTAAGTCTTATCAGAGTCTCTCTGAACTTTAACCGTGACCGTACTGTATTGTCACAACGTACTTAAAACCCTTATTGTGCTGAGCAAAGGACTCGCCATCTACTTGTGTTGTCATGCCCTTTGACCTAATGAAAAGAGATTCCTTTCTGACCTTTGTCATACTTTCATTCTGCGTTAACAGGCCAGATTAGAAGCTCTATCAGGAGCACGGTGCACCTTGGTCTGCTGACTGTGAAGATCTCTGTGTAATGAAAGCAAATGGTTTAAAACAGTTAGTTTGAAAATAGTTTTAATTCCTTAATTATTAAAGGTGAGTGTTTAGTCTGTCACATTCTGAGACCATCTTGAGGGGCCTCCAGCAGTCATTCAGGAGGTATTTTCGGGAGGAGTAACAGGATGTTCTTCAGGAAACTCCTGGAGTCCTTCTGGGAGTTTGAAGAGCTCTTCAGGAAACACTAAAGGTTCCTGAATTATTACATAACCTCTTTACAGCTCTGGCTCTCCTGTGGTAGGTTCAGTAGTCTCTGAGGTGGTCAGGATGACATTAACAGGTTCTAAGGGTTCCCTTAGGGTCCTCATTTCAGGGATGGAAGAAAAGAGTGCTCATTACATGATTCTAGCTTTCTAGCATCATGTATTAGGATTACAATTCCTCTTTAAATGTTTGAAGGACATCTAATTCTTTGTGAAGCTCATTAAGTGTTTAAGGGAACTGCAGGAGCTCTTAAGTGCAATCTAGAGGTTTCTGAAAATTTCATTTCCAAGCCTGGGAGGTGCTATTTTTAAATGGTTCTGTGAGTTTCAGTGCTCATTAAGATGGTTTTGCTCATCTTGAGTTCACAGTGGTATACGTAAGAAGACTGCAGAGGTTCTTGAAGTGTTGCTATATTTGGTATGAGGGTCATAGGAGCAACAAAATTGTTGGGACTTGTAAGGGCTGTAGAGGTTTCTGAGAGTGCTAAGTTTGTGAGATAGTCCAGAGAGGTTAACAAGATCCTGCAGAAAACAACATGTTTAAGGTGGCCTCTGTGTTCCTTGTGAGGGTAATGGGGTTAACAAATGATTCTTGAATAACCTACTTAAGTTGTTGGGGGAGTCTCTTGAGGAAATCAAAAAGTTCTTGACTATTAAGGCTCCAAGGATTCTTGAAAAAGTCAACAGTCAATGAAAATAGTCCCTAAAGGGGTCTGGAAGAGGCTTTCTGGGTGTTGGTGGGAGTCATGCTTCCTGGGGTTGTAGGAGTCCTCAACTACTAAATGATCTGCATCGGTTCTTGACATAAATCCTTGTGAACCTTCAACCTTTCCACACATTCTTAAGCAGGTTTGGGCTTTCACTGAGAAGATTTCAGGGGTCTTGAATGGATTCCAAGAGTTCTTATGGGGAGCTCAGGAGTCTTTAAATAGGTTCTAGAGTTGTTGAAATGGATCTTTATTAGAATGCCACATTAATAATAGAGTATTGTTTAAAGACAATTTTTTAGTTTTTGTAGGACTGCAAATGTTTTTAAGGTGGATTTTGAGTTCCTGAATGTTTGCAGTAATGAGGAAGTTTCCAAATGACTAAAAGATGGTGCATTCTCTGGAAAAGATTGGGGAGTTATTTTCCTGCCCTTAGTAGACTGATTTTTGTTAGTAACTGTGTATGCTTTTGTGTCCCCATTCCATCTCATCCTCAAAACCCTCAATGTCACCGTACATATAGACCAGAGGTCCCAGGTCTCTCACCTCAGTATGTTGTTTTTGTCAAGATAGAGAAACTGGACACTTCCTGCTGAAACCTATTTCACAGGAATTGTGCTGCTAGGAACAGCTTGGATCCAGGTTTACTTCCTATCTACCACTGACATTAGCAAACACTGGAACAGGAGTTTAATGTGGTAACAGTGAGGAATCAAGGTACAAATAAGCTGAATCAATCAGAGGTCTTCCCACAGACAACCAGTATGTTGATCAGGTCCACAATACAGTATCTAATCAATCAAATGAGTCGTAATGATAGCTGTGGTCATGACATTTTTCATTTTTAAAGAAAAATAGTCTTTGAAATGTTCATTGATGTAACCTCAAATTCGTATTTTCTCTCTTGTCTGTTCAAACAAAACCTGGACCCTTTGGACTCAAAGCTGCTGTGTGCAGTAGAAACACACACACTGCTGTAGCCCAGCGTCACACCACAACCCCACCAGTCTGACGGCATCTCTTCTTTTTGATTGGCCAGCGCACCCTTCAGGTCAAATAGGTAAGGACATTCTCAGCCAATTACAAAGGTGTACACTTAAACCTGGTGTGTCAGCCCACATGACAAGACAGGAAGGGGTCACAAATGTTATCCTGCCTCGGTCCGTAAGAGGACCGGACCTTGACTACATTACGAGGATCAGTCTTTACTGTGGGGCATGATCTGTAGGAACCGGCTGCGCTTCCCTGATTCATCCACTTCACTGTTCAAACACTACAGCTGCCAGATTCTCTCTCTTATCAGATGAAACAATGTTGGTTCATGTCTGGTTAATTTCTGTCCTGACATTGACCTGCGTTCACTGAAAGCTACAGTGTTTCTTCATTAACCCCCGCTCTGGGCAAAATGTTATGTATGTGGGTAATAAGTCACTGAGACCAACAACTCTCACTCTAGCTGTGTTTTATATAATTCAAAAATGCATGCTATTCTGGCAGTACAGAGCTACAAATACAATCAGGAGACTGTTAAACTGTAAGTAGAATTTATAAGCTCAGCAGTACTTTCAGGCTAAGAATAAGGGATTTTTACATTAAAATGAGCTGTAATTATGTAATTGATCCTTAGTGAAAGATTAACAAAACTAGAAGATGTCGCCCTGCTGGTGAAGCATAGCGGTGATGTTTGTCAAATTGTCGAGCAGGCGTAGCAACATGTTTAAAATGGCAGTGATCAGCGGGTGTTGTTCACCGTGTTCAGTCTGTTAGCTTAGCATGTGAACAGATTTGATCATTAGACCTCAACACAAAGTTAAACTGAGGGAAATTTTATTAGTTTTGAAAGGATTCTGTCATAAACCAAAAATATTGGACAAACTGAAATTTTGATCTTGTGAATCAGGGAACACTAATAACGCATGGAGGGAAGATTTCCTGCTGAGCCGGGGACACCAGGGCCGTAACAGGAAAATTTCTCCCTAGTAATCCTTTTCGACCATAAAGAACCAGGTGCGAGTTCGGTGCTGGTGCTTAACTGGTGTTCTCATGCCTCCTAAGAACCGGTTTGCTTTTGCATTGGCAAGGAGCCAAGTTAGAGCCATGTCATTGCGTCACCGTAAAATGTGAGTACATCACAGCATGTGTTGCAGTCACGCACCATAACCATGCTGGTGCCGTTCCCGACTTTGCAAGCCTGCATTGCGATCCAGAAACAAATAATCAAACCGTTAGTAGCAACCTGTCTTCATTGTATTCACAGGCAACGGCGACTACATTTGAGACAACAGGTAATTGTCAGAGATGTCTTGATTCTTAACATTATCTATACACCACTTCAGCCTCATCAAGGGAGGCTGGAGTCTATCCCAGCTGATTTAAGGTGAAGGCATGGGACACTCTGGACAGCCCACTTCTTTCTTTTTACTCCTACAAAACAACAGCGTGAACAGAGGAAAAAACAAGTACAAGGCAAACACAAGGTGACTGACCAGTAGTTACATGTGTCTCTGCTGGCCCGTGGCCACAAACTGACACACGTGCTCTTTTACCAGGTCAAGTGGAGCCAAGAAGAGCCACTGACAAGATCCACAGGATTAGTAATATTAGACAGCAGGCAGCAGAAGATGCTATCAGACCATCCTGAGCGGCCATTACGTTCTTTGGATTCATATCACTGTGAAATCTAAATCCTCTTAACTGATTTGGATCATTTAGCTCCATTCTTCTTTTGCATTTGTCCTTTTAAGGGAAGTCGATGCCGCCAGCTTTGAATCCCTTCTTTGATTATTTAATTGGATCATACCTGCACTGGGGATTTCTGCTTAATCTTTATTGCATAAGCGGTGAAGGTGGGGTCAAGCTGACAATGTCCAGCATGTATGTCTTGAGGCATCCTGCCTGTAAATAGAGCTGTGATGCGAACAGTGGCTTATCCTTTTAGTAGCAGAGAATCCTGTTACACAGCTGACTGTCTGCACCAAATGTCTGTGTCAGTACCACAGCTCCATGTCAGTGGATCCCAATTAAACATTATGCCCATCTGAAAAACAGACTGCCAAAGAACCACAAATCCATGTGAACAAGCCCCAAAGAAAGACCTATGGGAAAGGACCATTGAAAACCCCTCAAGCATTCGATCAAAAAACAAGTAGTCCTCATTTTTGTCTGACTCTATAACACACTTCTAGACCCCCCCACATGTATTTAATTAAACTTCAAAATATTTCTGGAGCTAAATCAACAGCTCAGGGTGCTTCCGAGGAGAAGGGATCTTGAGTAGACCCTCAGAATGCCTTAAGAGTCCTCGACATCCCAACAAGAGACCCTAGAACTCATTTTAATCTTTGGTTCAACCCATTTAAGGGGCTCCAAAAACTCCTCTTATATCACTGGAACCCCTTGAGAGCCCTCAAGACTCCATTGAGAAGCCTGTTAATGTAAATTCTTAATCCTGTATTTTATTCTAGCATGTATTTTATTTATTTTGTTGAATGAGTTGGTGTTGTCTGTTTTTAATTGTTGCACTTTTAATATTTCTCTGGCTGTTGTCTTGGCCAGGCTTCCCTTGGAGAAGAAGTCATTGAATCTCAACGAGACCAACGTGGCTTAATAAAGGTTAAATAAAAATGTAAAAAAAAAAACTGAAACCTCATCATGAACCAGTCTCTGAATCTCACTTATGCAATGTGCTGGTGTGAAACGTTAATAAAACCGGTTACATTAGCACACATTGGCATGAAATCAACAGCGGTGCATGTCTGCGCCAGAATGGGTGCAAATGTAACAATCCCATTGTGCTTTTTATTTCCAATTGAAAAGAGCTTTAGATGAGAGAATCATATGGCCAATGCATCATCATAGGCTCTGTTGATGGAGAATGAAACCAAAGCACAAGTCTTATCTGAAATTATAATGCAATGCTAATTCCCTCAGGTAGAATCAGGTCAGAGGAAACCAGAGTGGTGACGTCCTTCAGCTGATTGAGGCCCAAGCAAACACTGAGACCAGCTGCAGAGTTCACAGCACACGCAGGCCAAACCTCAGTCAAAGTGTTGACTTATAATGTGCATAAAAAAATTAATTGATAAGTGAACAAGCTGCAGGTTACAACATGTCTGTCAGTTCTGCTTCACTTCTCCAGTAATTTTAACACCTTGACGTCATGTCAGAAGCCACGCCCCCTGTCACTCCTGGAGGAAACATAAATTGACAGGGAGAGTCTCTACTTTCCAAAATAAAAGCTGGGGTGAAAAACTACAGATATATATTCACAGGAGCAACAACAGCAAAGAGCACAGTGATTATATATATTTAAGGAGAGGTCACATCTGATGCTTGCAATATTGTATATGGGAAAGTTGATTAACACCTCTTATCAAGAACCAAAGACACGATAAACAAGCAAAAAAAGTACGTGTATAAATAAATGTACATTACTGATACTGCAGCAAAGGGGATAAAATGTAGACATGAAGAAATTGAAATCAAATATAAAAATTCATAAGTACACATATAAATAATACAAAATATAACAATAATAATAAATTAAGTAGGCAGTGATTGCACTTAATGCACATAGCATATTGATATCTCAAAAGAAAATTTTGACATTGAATAGAGATCTTCTATATCTAGAAAAATGTTGGTATATCAGATCATTCCATCTTCTCACAGTCATCTCAGGACCCCACAGACAGACCACTTGAAGATCTTCCTCTTTAAAGAAGCTTTTAACTTACTTTAAGGACTGCTTTTAAAAATTGTAATTTTAAATGTTTGTACTGTTTTTTGTTGTTTGTGTGTGTGTGTGTGTGTGTGTGTGTGTGTGTGTGTAGCACTTTGAGATTTCTTCAAATGAAAAGTGCTTTATAAAGAAAATGTATTATTATTATGATTGTTATTATCTCAAAAAATATCGATTTATACACAGGTTTACACAACATAAGGAAAATAATGACATTGATGACATGACATCTATTTTATTGTGCAATTTATTTTATACATGTTTTCATTTTTTCTTTCAGTTTTTCTACTGTTTCAATCAATCCATTTGACATTCAAAAAATATATGGGCACTTTATTGAACTTTTCTGCACAGTTTTCTTATTGAAGTAATTTTAATTAATTTTACTTTAACTGGCTGCAGTTTGCGTTTTTCTTTTTACGTGTTTTTCATCCGTTTCCTTTAAAGCACTTTGAAAACCTCAATGTAAAATTAAGTGTTGCGCTAGTAAACCTGCTGTCTGTATGTAAATTAAATATTGATATTGCACAAATTATTCAATGTTTAGACAAAATGAGTGTATATGATAAATGGGAATAGTAATAAATCTTAAAATGAAAACTTAAATGTGAAAAGAAATGTGTAAATGAGTAAAAATTGAAATGAAAACGAAAAAAACATTAGAAGAATGTCATTTTGAGCTAAATTAAAAAAAAAAAAAAAAAGATTACATGCCTATTTATTTATTTATTTGGTTTCTTCCATATTCATGTAGTTGTTTTTTTCGTCTGGCTGAACCACACTTCGATTTGGTCTGACGGTGCTTTTACTTTGAAGACGGCCACTCGGTGTTCCGGTGTGAATGTATAACTTGACGTGGTGTGAGGATGGTTTGTATTGATGTGAGCGTCTCCCCGTCAGATGAGCGTGTCCAGGCCGACCTGTGGCCAGGCAGACACGGAGAGTCTGAGGACAAAGTTTACCGGATCCAGCTCTTATCTGCACTCAGCTCCACAGAGCTCAGAGCGTGTCGGAGCCGCTGAGGGCGGCATGTGTCCGGGCTGAGGACGGCTGCTGTGGTGCGTATGACTGATCCCCGTTAATAAGCAGCACCGGGATGTGTGCGTAACGCTGACTCTCACCTCTCCGCTCCTCCGTAGTTTCCTTCGTGCCGGTTGTTTCTCCGTCTGCTCCGAGCCCCGGTGACCCTCCGGAGCCATGGGTGGGAATCTGGGCTGCCACCGCTCCATCCCCAAGGACCCCACAGACTTCAGCTGCGGAAAGCGCAAATTCAGCGCTGCATGCAATTTCAGCCACATCATGGTGAACCAGGAGCGGCTGAACATCAACACGGCCACCGAGGAGGAGCTCATGACTCTGCCGGGGGTCAACCGCACCGTGGCGCAGAACATCGTGGAGTACCGGGACTGTATCGGCGGCTTTAAGAAGGTGGAGGACCTGGCTCTGGTGAGCGGCATCGGAGCCACCAAACTTGAGGTGATCAAACTGGAAATCTGCGTCTCCAGCAGGACCAGCTCGTCCCAGCACTCCCCGTCCTCGCTGCGCAAAGACCTGGAGCACCAGTCCAGCACCGGCATGAACATTAACACCGCCACCCCTGCGCAGCTCATGAGCATCAGGGGCATCACGGAGAAGATCGCCAAGAACATCGTGGCCTACCGGGCAGAGCATGGCCCGTTCAAGAGCATCGAGGACCTGGTGAGGGTGAACCACATCAACAGCTCCCTGCTGGACAAAATCCGCTTCCAGGTGTTCGTGGAGCGCTCCAGGGCTCCATCCACCAACACCAACGGAGGGCTCACCTGCACCACCAAGTCTCACCCCAGCCCCACTTCATTCAGTCTCAGGAGCGACGACCTGGACCTCCCACCAGGAGGACCGACCCAGATCATCTCTGTGCGGCCCAACGTGGAGCCCCCGCTCGGGCTCCGGGAGGGGAAGCCGGTGGTGCGTGTGGCCACGTGGAGCCTGCAGGGCTGCTCCTGCGACAAGGCCAACAACCCGGGAGTGAAGGAGGTGGTCTGCATGACCCTGCTGGAGAACGAGTGAGTACCTGTAGGCCCAGCCAGACATCACACCTGAGGGGGGGACAGACAGACAGACAGACAGACAGGCAGGGTGGTCATTCAACATGATCAGATGATGACAGGTGCGTCATGATGGTAATGATGACGTCAAAGGTAAAACCAAACTTGATCTTGTTGTTTGTAATCGAGAGCAAGACGTACGAAAGCCACTGATTGACACAAAAACACGTTTAAATAGGCTGCTTTATTACTGAAGAGAATAAAAATGGGAACAATTTAAACCAAGCAACTCAAAAGACAGCAGTGATCAGTGCATCCATTATCACCCATCATTTAAGGACTAAGCTTGACTTGGGATTTTCTATTTTTAACAATTTTCTATTAATATTGTTGATCATAAATCTATGATGTTTCTACTACATACATTAAATAGACCAATCTGTAAAAAATACAGAATAATGTTATTCATATTTCCGACCAATTTTCCCCCATGTTAACTTGTACATTAATACCTTTTCCCCTGGGATGATATTTATTATAATCTGCAATTTGAAGAAATAGGAAAAATCGGTAAAAGAACAGTACATTGTTTAGAAAATTACATTTAAAATCTGACACTTGGAGCTGTGCTTATTCAGGTGCTTACACATATCCAAACACATTTTACCCCAAAGTGTGGCTGCAAAGTGGCAGAAAGCTCCAATTTGTTGTTGAAGCTCCACCATCTTTAATAGGGGGCCATCAGGGCCACACTTGCTGGCACAGATGCTCCACACCAGCGTGTGCCAACTGTGTCATCTAGAAACCAAAGTGGTCCAAAGCAGCTGATGCAAAGTGAGCCTTTTTCTGGAACCATAGAGAAGATTCTTCACACCGTCCTCCACACTTTAAAGAAGGAACGAGAAAGAATATAAATCCTGACTGTTTGGTGTGGTTTCCTTAGAAAAAGGAAAGCTTATTGAAAAAGCTTCAATATAAAACAGTAAAGTTGCCTTTGATTGTTTTTTAAATGACCCAGCCGGACCTTAATCTCACTAGTGGCTCTTTGATCATGTACGACGCTAAAAGCTCAACCACGATGCCAACAATATGGCAGCAGCAGGTGTCTGGCTCAGACCTGCTGTGATGAGCTCTGAGTGACGCTACCTCTCACATTCTCTGAGTATGTTGTCGTCTGACAGGGTCTCGCTTGTCAAAAAACATGAGTGAAAGGCAGTGAGAGCACGACAATCTGGACCTGACCACTTTAAGAGTCCCCCCCACCCCCCCTCAGAGTGCAGCAGATAGCAGGAGAACAGGTCTCGGTGGATTCATCTGCCACAGTTTCAGTGTCAGGTTCAGGGCTTGAATAATGAGATTAATTGGATGGGATTCTGTGTGTGTTTCTGTGAGAACGAGCTGCTCAGGTCACTTTGTCTAAAAGCTCTAAACGACACACCGGATTCTGACTTTATCCGGCCTCTTCTTGCATCATGACACACTTTCTTGAGCAGGTTGTGACCTGAGTCTCAGTAACTTGTTGGCACCAGGTTACACTGGCTGGCTGGTGTACAAGTTAAAGTGCCAGGAGCTGTTTGGTTTCTGCTTGGGTGGTTGAGATCTGACCTGTTTGGAGGGGAGGGGGGGGGAGGGGGGGGGGCATGAGAAGGTGTTCATGCTGAACATGTCTACAACTGCCAGTATAGTTGGTATGTATAGTTAGTGTCTATGGCTGGATAAGTGAGGGATTTTCTGATAGATATAGTGACTTGATTTGTAATATATTTTTAAAGCCAAGCTTTAGTCCAATAGTCACTGTGTAACAGATTTAAAGCATGAGATGGAACTTTGCTACCTGACTGTCACACAAGAAGGATCACATGAATTTGTAAAACCATTGACACAACCCTGACGCAGACGTGTGTTAAACATAAACACTACTGTTAAAAAAAATTTGAGGTTACTTCGAAATGTCTTTATTTTTGAAAGAAAATCTTTTTTTTTTACAATGAAGATAACATTAAAGTAATTTGAAATCCAGTCTAGACATTGTTAATGTGGTAAATGACTATTCTAGCTGGAAATGACTGATGTTTAATGGAATATCTATATGGAGGTACAGAGAAACAATCAACCATCACTGCTGTGTTCTAATGCTGCATTGTGTTAGCTAATGGTGTTGAAAGGCTAATTGATGAATGATGAATAAAAATGTGAGTTTTCATTTAAAACCTGAAATTGCCTGGGTGACCCCAAACTTTTCTACAGTCGTGTACATCCTAAATTGCAGCCTTTGCAATTTTCTAGTTGTATCATTTCAAATTTAGAACCTGAATTTTATTTACCAAACTTAATTCAAGAGTTTGTCATTTTTATAGATGACTTTCCTTAATGGAAAAATGTAACTAAGTACATTTTAACTCCTCTCTGTTAGTTTTTTTCCTCATACAGCCATGGCCATAAGTTTGGACACAAGTACCATGACGCTTGTGAATCTTAGAAAATACCACAAAATTGTCACTTACAATACAGTACACAACTCCTGAGAACTATATTAAGTTTCATATTTTAAAAAAAACATCAAAAGAGTTTGGTGTCATTTTGTTATTCTTACCAAATTCGGTTGTGAAAGTACGCCATTTTTTTGTTATTCTAATATTATGTTTTGGGAACAAAGTTGTTCCAATTGTTGGAATTTATTGATAATATTATATCCCTTGTTGATTTTTTTGACTAATTAAACTGGTGCTGTCAAAAAATATTAGTTATGTTCTGTCATAGACCTCAAAACAGACATAGTAAGTCATGCTGTGTCCAAACTTATGGCCGTGGCTGTACATCTGTGCTACTGAACTGTTCTGTCATGGCCTCTGCAAAGCAGTGCTTTCCAAATATATTAAAAAAGGATTCAGTAGAAGTGGCCCCAGAACAAACGGCTTTTCTTATCGTGCTTTGGAGATATTGTATCTCATTTCAATAAGTGGCCCGTCCAAGTTTAAAAATTCGCCGTGTCTTTTTTTGTTCATCCTTGGCCCCAGTTCACTGTGGAGTCCTGTGCAGCTACTTTTCAGCCTTAGTTTGGTCTTTATCAGAGGCAACTAATTTTATTCAGCAGGAATCAGTAGAGATCAGATGTTTCAATCACTCAGCCTTGTAAAGCAGTAATTTTGCCTATTTGCTACAGTTTCTTATTATTTGGGGGCTTCTTCTCTGTTGACAAGAAAAATGGTGACAGCAGAAGTGGAAAGCAGATTTTTAAATGTTTTCCTTTAACTATCATACATGATAAAGAGAGGATTACTTGTATTTGAAAAGCTGGAGCCAGTGACTTTTCCTTGAAAAACATGACAGAAATGATTGATTGCCTCCTGATAGTTGCCAATAAATCATTTTGCAGATTGATCAACCGTTTCAATTTTACTGCAAAGCAAAGTAAGCCTCAATCTCGGAAGAATGAACGGCGCATTCCAAGCATTCATTTTTACATCTGTCACTCTATGAATTTCAGGGAAAGACAGTTTTGTGTCAGTATCCACAGTTGTCCCGTTCGTTGTGTCTTGCTTCCTCCTGTGACAGCAGGCTTTCTATCCAGATTTATAGTGCCTTCATTCAGAACAACTTTGTTTTTACTTTTGGGCAGATGGGTGACAAATCAATTCTCCAGGTCCCTGGAACTCTACAGGGGGTTTGAACACCGTTCCTCCAAAGACATTCCATCAGGATAGAAATGTTTTTCATAGGTTGAAAGTTGTCACTCAGAACAACTTAATATTGATTTGCAGCGACCCTTCTACAGGATGGCCTCACTGTAGGGGTGAAGGGTTCAGGTTTTTCCTTTAGTTGTCGCCTGTCTGTAAGTGGTAAGATGACCCTCTGTAGGAACTGTTTGGAATCAGACTGAGACCTGAAGGTGGTGTTGCTGCAGGGTTTAGATTGGTGTTGGTTCGTCTCACTGCATCCCCGCTGTCTGTCCAAGAACACCGGTGTTTGGTGTACCTTTGTGGTCTCAGTGTAATTAATCTCACTAAAGGTGATAACACTTTCAGACAGCCTCTTTTTTGAGGCTTTTATGGTGTTGTATTTGTGAAAAGCGACTCAAGTAGTTGTACACAAATTTCCAGACCCTGACCTCCACATACACTATTGTTCAAAAGTTTGGAGTCACTTAGAAATGTCCTTATTTTTGAAAGAAAGGCTTTTTTTTTTTACAATGAAGATAACATTAAAGTAATTTGAAATCCAGTCTACACATTACTAATGTGGTAAATGACTATTCTAGCTGGAAATGCCTGATTTTAATAGAATATCTCCATAGGGCTACAGAGGAATATTTCCAGCAACCATCACTCCTGTGTTCTAATGCTACACTGTGTTAGCTAATGGTGTTGAAAGGCTAATTGATGATTAGAAAACCCTTGTGCAATTATGTTTGCACATGAATTAAAGTGTGAGTTTTCATGGAAGACATGAAATTGTCTGGATGACCACAAACGTTTGAACGGTAGTGTACCTGGTCAATCCTGTGAGAAGAAAGTTTTTCATCAGATGTTGCTCCTGATATTATGTCATTATAAAATTG